>NC_050577.1:277484464-277784464 GCF_011100635.1 Trichosurus vulpecula | reverse complement strand
ATTTAAAATGCTGGCTGAGTTGCTTGATGGAGTGTCAGAGCCAATGGTCTGAGCTGCACAGGAGTTTGACTCTTTAAACACTGGATCTTCCAAAGCACTCTTATTGGAACTGAGGCATCGAGACCTAACAAAAGAAGAATACAGTCTCAATATCAAGTAACTTAAACAGTGGCATCAGGTAGACTTAAATTTATGTTTCTGTGACTCACAGGTGTAAAGGAAAATGCGTGGTGGGTTTGGCTATGGAAAACTGTTTTCCAGTAACCATCTGTAGCAACTGTCTGTAGATCTCTCTCTCTCCTTCTCGAACTGTCTGTGAAGAAAATAAAAAAAAAAGTCAAGTATTTACTTCTGAAAGCAGTGTTTGGTAGGTTCTGCCAAAACTCTAGCAGGTTCCTAAGGAAGAGAAAGGGAAGAGTCAGGAATTGTGGTGCCTTTGTATACTCCATCTCTAAAATACAGGCCCTCCTCCCTTCAGCACCTTAGGATCACTATCTTCCTTAGAAGCTCAACTCAACAGTCACTTCTTCATAAAGCCTTTTCTGGTTTCCCCAATTTTAATTATCAATCCCTCTTCAAATTATATGGTACTTATTTATCTGTATACAAATTGACTTCCCCCAGTACAAGGTTAAAAAAGGCACAGAGGAACAGAGGGAAATTCAAAAGGAAACACAGACAAGTAGGATAGCTTTGAAAGTGTAGCACGTTTAATTTACTTTATACTCTTTTTAAAAAAAAAAAGCAATCTCTACATAATAGAGATTTGTGGTTTCACACATGATCCTCTTTTTCTGTTCTAATTTGTATATAGAAATGAGGTTTTTTTGAGTGCGTGCTAAATTGAGAATGATTAAAATAAAAAAGAGTAGGACATTTACCTAGATAGAGTTCATTCTTCTACTACATTTAATTTCTAAGACAACCAACCACTTTCCAGAAATTAAATGACTCATCACTCACATGCTTCCTGCCGCTATCTCCTTCCTTTTTACCTTTCTTTCACATGAGGTGGTCTTACTCTTTACCAAGGTTAATTCTTCCAGCTGCTGAAGTGATCTCATTCCTTTGGGTCTCCTCCAACAGGGTGACCCCCTCCATCATCCCTAGTCTTTCAGTAATCTTCAATCTCTCCCTGTCTACTTGTTCATTCCCTCCTACCTAGAAACATGTTCATGTTTTCCCCATCCTGAAAAAAACGTTCACTTGATCCTTCCATCCTAGTTAACAATTGCCCTATAGGGCTCTTTTGCTCTTCGTGGCTAAACTCCTCAAAGCTGTCTACAATAAGTGTCTTCACTTTTTCTCCTCCCACTCTCTTATTTTTCTTTAAATCCATTATTTATTTTTAACATTTGTTTTTTACAATTTTCAGTTCCAAATTCTCTCCCTCCCTCCAGCCCTTTTGCCACCAATGGGGAAGGCAAGAAATGTGGTATCAATTATACAAGTGAAATCATGAAAAACATTTTCATATTAGCTATATTACCCAAAAAAGTAAGAAAAATAAAGTTTAAAAAATTATGCTTCAATCTATACTCAGACTCCATCAGTTTTCTCTCTGGAGGTAGACAGCATTTTTCATCATAAGTCCTTCAGAACTGTCTTAGCTCATTGTATTAATCTGAATGGCTAAGTCATTCACAGATGATCATTGTACAATATTATTGTTACACATACAATGTTCTCCTGGTTCTGATCACTTCACTTTGCATCATATTCATTAGGTCTTCCCTGACTTTTCTGAAACCATCTTGCTCTACGTTTCTTTTTTTTTCCTTAATAGTATTTTATTTTTTTCCAATTATATGTAAAGATAGTTTTCAACATTCATTTTTGCAAACTTTTTTCTCCCTCCCTTTCTTCACTCCCCCCTCCCCAAGACAGCAAGCAATCTAATACAGGTTATACATGTACAATCATGTTAAACACATTTCCACATTAGTCATGTTGTGAAAGAAGAATCAGAAAAGGAAAGAAAAAACAACAAAAAAGTGAAAACAGTATGCCTCGATCTGCATTCACACTCCATAGTTCTTTCTCTGCATATGGTTAGCATTTTCCATTACAAGTTTTTTGGAATTGTCTTGGATCATAGTATTGCTGAGAAGAGCTAAGTCTATCATAGTTAATCATCACACAATGTTGCTGTTGCTATGTACAATGTTCTCCTGATTCTGCTCACTTCACTCCCATCAGTTCATGTAAGTCTTTCCAGGTTTTTCTGAAATCTGCCTGTTCATCATTTCTTTTTTTTTTTCCTAATTTCTTTTTTAGTTTTGGTTTACAACACTCAGTTCCACAAGTTTTTGAGCTCCAAATTTTCTCCCCCTCCCCCCAAGAGGGCATGCAATCCGATATAGGTTCTACATACACCTTTGCATTAAACTTATGTACTCAATAATCAAGTTGTAAAGAATTAACCAATGGAATGAATCATGAGAAAGAAGAAACAAAACCAAAAAAGAAGGAAAAAAAAGAGAGCAAATAGTTTGCCTCCATCTGCATTCAGACTCCGTAATTCTTTCTCTGGATGTGCACAGCTTTTTCCATCATGAGTCTTTTGGAGCTGTCTTTGAACCTTGTATTGCTGAGAAGAGCCAAGTCCACCAAAATTAGTCATCACAGATACAGTGTATCTGTAATCATGTATAATGTTCTCCTCGTTCTGCTCCCCTCACTCAGCATCAGATCATGCAGTCCTTTTCAGGTTATTATGAAGTCCGTCTGTTCCCCATTTCTTATAGCACAATAATATTCCATTACATTCATATACCACAACTTGTTCAGCCACTCACCAATTGATGGGCATCCCCTCAATTTCCAATTCTTGGCCACCACAAAAAGAGCTGCTATAAATATTTTTGCACATGTAGGTCTTTTTCTCTTTTTTATGATCTCTATGGGATATACCAGACCTAGCAGTGGTATTGCTGAATCAAAGGGTATGCACAGTTTGGTTGCCCTTTGGGAATGTTCCAAATTGCTCTCCAGAATGGTTGAATCAGTTCACAACTCCACCCACGATGCATTAGTGTTCCAATTTTCCCACATCTTCTCCAGCATTTGTCATTTTCCTTTTTTGTCATATTAGCCAATCTGAAAGGTGTGAGGTGGTATCTCAGAGTTGTTTTAATTTGTATTTCTCTAATCAATAGTGATGTAGTTGCTCTACATTTCTTATAGCATAATAGTAATCTATCACAATCATATACCACAACTTGCTCAATCATTCCCCAATTGATAGGCATCCCCTCAGTTTTCAATTCTTTATCACCACAAAAAACAGCTGCCATAAATATTTTTGTACATATAGGTCCTTTTCCTTTTCCTTAAGATACAGACCAGCAGTGGTATTGCTGGCTCTTACTCTCACAATCTGGCTTCTGACCTTATCATTCCACCAAAACTGCTGTCTCCAAAGCTACCAATGATCTCTCAGCTCTTTTAACACTGCTGATCACCCTCTCCTCCTTGACACTCTTCTCTCTAGGTTTTCAGGACACCATTCTCTCCTGCTTCTCCTATCTGTCTGATCTCTCCTTCTCAGTCTTCTTTGTGGGATCATTATGCAGAGCATACCAGCTAACCATAAGTATGCAGAAGGGTTTGTCCTGGGCACTCTTCTTGTCTCCCTCTATACAACTTCACTTACTGATCTTATCAGCTCCCATTGATTTAATTACCAACTCTACACTGATGATTCTCAAATCCTCTTATTCTGCCCCAACCTCTCTGCTGACTTTCAATCTTGCATCTCCAACGGCCTTTCAGACATCTCAAACTGGATGTCCAATAGACATTTTAAAATAAACATGTCCAAAACAGAACTCATTATCTTTTCCCTAAACCTTTTCTCCTCCTATCTTCCCTATTATTGTAAAGGGCATCATCTTCCTCCCAGGCTCACAACCCAGGAGTCACCCTGGACTCCTCATCCCAACCATCCCACTTCAATCTACTGCCAACGCCTGCTGATTTCACCTCTGCAGTATCTTTCCTATTTGGTCCCTTCTCTCCTCTGATACTGCCACCACTCTAGTGCAGGCCCTCATCACCTCCCACTTGAACTATTACAATAGCCTGCTGGTGGATCTGCCTGTTTCAAGTCTCTCATTACTCAAGTCCATGTCAGCCACTAAACTGGGTTTCCCAAAGCTCAAGTCCAACCACGTTACCCACTATTCAATAAACTCCAGTGGCTCCCTACTCTCCGCAGCATCAACTATAAACTCCTCTGTTTATCATTCAAAGCCCTTCATAACCTAGTCCTCCCCTACCTTTCCAGTCTTCTTACACTTTCCTCCCCACCAGGTATTTATCGACTCTTCAATCCAATGATACTGATCTCCTCACTGTTCCACAAACAAGACACTCCATTTCTCAGCTCCAGGCATTTTCTCTGACTGTCATCTATGTCCTGGAATGCTCTCCCTCTTCATTTCTACCTACTGGCTTCCTAGGTGGTGCAGTGGATATAGCACTGGGCCTGAAGTCAGGAAAACTCATCTTCCTGAGTTCAAAGCTGGCCTCAGACACTTAATAGCTGTATGACCCTGGGCAAGTCACTTAACTAACCCTGTTTGTCTTGTTTTCCTCATCTATAAAATGAATAGGACAAGGAAATGGCAAACCATTCCAGTATCTTTGCCAAGGAAACCCCAAATGGGGTCACGAAGAGTCAGATGTGACTGGAAACAACTGAACAAAATCCCATCTTCTATAGGAAGCCTTTCCAAACCTCTCTTAATTCTAGTGTTTTCCCTCTGCTAATTATTTCCTATTTATCCTGTATATAGCTTCTTTGTATATATTTATTTATCACACACCCCTCCCCTCATTAGACTGTGATCTCCCTGAGGGCAGATATTACCTTCTCCATTTTTTATATCCCCAGAGCTTAGCACAGTGCCCAGAACATAGTAGGTACTTAATAAATGTTTACTGATTGATTGACTGTTCTGACACTCTACTCCTTCTATACTGTCTCTCCTGATTTCCTCCTGTTTTTAGAGAGGAACCAACAGAAATCACACCATTTATAACCAATGATTTGGCAAATTAATCATGTTTTGTTTTGTGACATCTTTTGTCACTAACTTTTCCCTTATTTTTGACTTATCTTTCCAGTTAGATCTTTGAGGGCAGGGTCCGTGCTCCAGAGAATGTAAGGCAATGTAGCAAAGCGAAAGGAGTCAAAAGACTAGTGGTTTTCTCACATAACTACTATTAAATGACTTGTTCAAAGTGTAGCAACAATTTGGCTAGCAGCTATTGTGGGGGCTAAAAGACCAACAGAAACCCAACAAGAATGCTGCTAACACAGGTTCTTTTGATCTGCTTCACTAAGGAAAGTAACGTTAAGGGGTTAACAATATTAGCTTAATCCAACATACAAATACCATTCACTTAGTTCAGGAGGAAAAGCCAGCAACCTGAACTTCAGAGCAAATACAAACAAATTACAAACAGAGACAATATAAACAGACCAAATCACAATTCATAGTTACCAGGAAAGCATCAACATCTGGGTTCACGAGCTGGAGAGCTCTTAAACAACGGCTGGCCCAGAGTCACATGCCACTCTTCCAGCAGATGAAAGCTCCAAAGGAGATCGCCAACCTCTGGGTATAAACCTTGTTCAGGGTCAACGGTGAGTCACACATGCAACTCACCCACGTGACCTAAAAGCTTCTGATCTCACAAATATGTGACTCAAACCCAAGTAAACTAGGCTTTCCTTTGAGGCAAGGAGGTCATTGAAGACTCCTAATTTGATCAAAGAAACAAAGCCAAACTCTTCAAGGGCACTTGATTAAATAAGTGTTAAAAGCCCACCTTAATTACCAATACACCAAGTTACTACCCAAATAAGTACAGGACGCAAGATTCGAACTCAGGTCTTGAGAAAGACAGTCAAGAACTCTTTCCACTAAACCACGCTGTGTGACCTGGAGTAAATCCCTTAACTGGTCTCAATTTCAATTCTTCATCTGAAAAATTAGGATAATACCTATCCTGTCTACCTCAAGAAGTTGTCATGAGGATTATACAAGATAATGTATGTGAAAACATACAAACATACTTTACATATCTTCATACCTTATATATCTTTATAAAGGTCTAACACATAGCTTTGCACACAGTAAGTATTCAATAAGTATCTGTCAACTCCTTTTATGCATTTGATAACCAAATCATTATCACAGGCTTTTGGTATTTAACATTTGCTGAATGTTCATAAAGAATTGAATGCTGAACAGGATACTTACAACATCCAAAGAAGCCTAACAGTCCATGGTCACAAAAGGTTCTAACTCTCAAGTATGATGACACACAAACATAACACATACATATCCCTTCCCCTTTTGCGGGGAAGAAGGGGCTGAGGGAGCACGACTACTGGATTTCACTTTTCTTATTCTTTATGTTGAGTTTTTTAGAGATGGATGGAGAGTGAAAGTCATTTAACAGAGATGACATCTAACTCACTTAGTCTATTAGGTTTCAAAGGAAGCAAGGTTAAAGTAAGATCCTAAATGAGGGAAGGGAAGTGACGGAACACTGCTCAAGTGATAAGAGAAAATTCAGTCATCCGTCATCCAAGAACACAAAAGAAATGGGGGCAACAGAGAAGATAAGGACCCATCCAAAATTCCTCCTTGATTTCTTCAGAAAGTGTGAATGGCAGCTGAGGTGGTGACTAGATAGGAGAAACACAGGAAGGCTAGAAAGGTGGAATGAGATTAAGTACCTTTCATAACTATGACTGGAAAAAAAATTTTCTTTCTTCAAGACAAGTTTATTAAAAACCTAGGTATGCAAAGTGCTTTACAAAAGAACTACTGACTTGGGAAATGACAATAAACTTATCTGAACTTCCCCAAGACTGAAGCAAAAAGTTTTCAAAAGAAGAATTTCAAACTACTGACAATCATATTGACCTAAATCACTAGTAAGAGAAATATAAAACAAAACCTACACCCAGCAAACTGGCAAAGATGAAAAAGAGAGAGAAATGGCCAATACTGGAAGGGCTGCAGAACACAAACACACTGATACACTGTTGGTGGAGTTGTGAATTGTTCTAACCATTCTGAAAAGAAATAATGGAATGATGCTAAGAAAGTCACTAAAATGTCCATAATCTTTGGCCCAGAAATTTTACTGCTAGGCATATATTCTTACAGAAACAACAGTCTCAGATGAGCCAAATTATTCTTGCAGCACTTTTGTGGAAACAAAGTCAATGCCCTTTAACTGGAGACTGGTCAAATAAATTGAGATAAATGAATATAATACAATGACCACGTTGTAAGAAATGACGAATATGAAGAATTCAGAGAAAGACAAAGACTTATATGAACTGATACAGAATGAAGTAAGCAGAACCAGAAAAACAATACATAAGAGAACAACGATGTAAATGGAAAGAACAAAAGAAAACTAAACTGAACAAGGGTAGTTATAATGACCAAGTTTGAACCCAGTGGGGGTCAAGAGGTGGGGGGCTAGGTGTAGAATATTATATATACTGTCAGACACAGATGATTTATTAGCTGGTTTTACTGAACTGATATTTTCCCATCATTTTTACTATAAGAAAGGATTCACTATGAAAGGGAGGGGAGGGAAGATTCAGAAATGAATGTCATTTCAAAACAAAAGACATGAAAAATAAGAATAAAATTAGAAAAACACAAATGATGAGAAACAAAGACAGAATGGGCTATCAGAGAGCTGAGAGAGGGAAGAGATCATAGCTTTGAATACCAAAAGCTTTTCTTACCTCTTCTGCTGTACTAATATATCGCCTCTGGGTTTTCTTTGGGCTTAAAAGATTACGACGACATGAACCACTCCATGATGGACTTGTAACAGGCTTAATAGGAAAGGTTTTTTCATATGCAGTCATATGACAGTGATGGTTTGACTTTCCAACAAAAGTGTTTGACATTCCACTGTGAAAAGAAATTGTGACAAAAAAATTAGTTGACAATTACAAAAAGTAACATTAATGGCTTCTCTTGGAAAGAACATATTTCAACTAAATGGAATGGTATTGATTTCTCTACCTGAAAGAAATGAACCATATCCATCATATGCTTGGGAAGTGGCTAGATAGATCGCACTTAAGCATATACACGTACACACATGTACATACACATATTTCTTCATGACCACCCCACTCTATACCTAAATTTTTTGGATAAATGAAGGATGAAGGCAACAAAATGGAAAAATCTAAAGACCTAGATTCTAATCCCAGCTCTTCCAATTACTACTTGTGTGGTCTTGTTCAAATTGTTCAAAAACCTTGTGTGTTTAACATAAGTGCCAGAGGTTTAGTTTCTTCATCTGGAAAACGAGGAGGTTGGACAAGATGGCTGAGGAGCACCGACTATAAAGTCAGGATGACCTGACTTCAAATCTCATCTCTGGATCTTACAATCTGCATGATCTTGGGCAATTCATTTAACTGCCGTGGGTCTCAGGTTTTTCATCTGTACAATGAGGGAATTAGTCTAGATGATCTCTGAGTCCCTTCCAGCTGTAGATTTATAATCTTCTGATCCAGCATTACAACTTGGATGGAGAACAGAACTGCAAAAATTTCCTGAGAAGTAACACCAGAGGGCACCCAAGCCTTCCTCAAAAACAAACAGCTGTATTTCCTAGTATCACTGTCATTCTCTCTCATCTCATTATTCACTCCATTTAAGTAACTATTCTGATACAGCCAATGTTCCTCAAGTCACAGATTTAATGCTTTCAACCATCTCCCATCTAAAGAAAATCCTTGTCAAACTAGAATTCAGCACTTGTCAATCCCAAAGAAGGTCAAGTAAGAAAGAATAGTTTATATTCTTTGTCCTGCCCAGAGAGAGCTGAACTAAATAAAACATCTTTGTGGGCACAATCAATCAAGCCTTATTTACAAGACTGAGTCAATGTTTCTACGTGCTCTTTCTCATCTGTTTTCATCCTATAAATGTAAGATGCCTGCCCATTAGCTAAGAGCTCAGAAAAAGGCTACACATCTGACTAAATCACAATTAGCATAGCATCAGAGTTAACATGAAACTTATTCTTTAAATCAGTACACTGATTCCCCTGGTCTAAGGGAAATCAGGCTGGATCTGAAAAAATCAGGAAACAAGAGTAAAGAAATTTGAAATACACTATCTCATTTCTTTGTCAACTCCTCATGGTAATCAATGTTGAGGGTATGGAAGAGTAACGAGGGGAGGTAGGGGAGGGAAGGGATAGGTGAACTTAGAAGAACTCCAGTATTGCTGCTTCAGAAAAATACTAACATTTCCACACAGAGAGATATGGATATTGTTAAGCCAGAACAGAATGGGAACAGGTAGCAAAGTTAGGGTAAAATGTGTACCCTAGTGAATATATGAGGGTCTTCAAATTATATCAATTTGTAAGATTTTTCTATTTGTTATTTATTATTTGCTCTAAAGTTAAAGAATATTTCACAGAAAAAGTAGTTTATAGATGAATGGCCACCAAGGCTAATCAAGTACAACCCTGCACAACAAGAAGGCAGAATTATTTTGTCATCACACAAAGGTCCATCATCAAAGCAAAATTTCAGAAGATGCCACACTACACCTGGGGGAAAAATCGTTTTAATTAAGCAATTCTCCATTGAATAAACTGTCAAAGTTGAGAAGACAGTTCTAAAAAGGTGAATTGCAAACTACTAACAATCATATGAAAGACTGCTCCAAAACACAAATAAAAGAAACACAACAAAATAACTTTGAGATTTTAGCTCACACAAAGCAAACTGGCAAAGATGAGAAAACATGGGAAGAATTAACACTGAAGATATTGTGGAAAGAAAAGGCATACACTAAAGCAACTATTGGTGGAGCTATGCATTGGTCCTACCATTCTAGAAAGAATGTAGAAGTATGTTAATAATGTCATGAAAATGTCCATACCCTTTGACCCAGAGATCTCAGTGCTTTATCTCCAAAGAAGGTCAAAGATTAAAAAGAAAACTTCGATAAACACCAAGATATTTATAGTGCCATTTCTAATGATTGTAAAGAACTTGAAACAAAGTCCATCCTGATGAACTGAGGAATTGCTACACATGGTACATGAACGTCACGGCATATTACCATACCATAAAAAACAATAACTATAGAGAGACTATAGGGAATCATTGGAAGACATATGAATTGATATTAAGTGAAATAAACAGAACCAGGAAAATAATTCACATAATGACTACAGAAATATAAATGGAAACAACAACACTATTTGAAACTGAACACTGTATATTAATAATGATCAAGCATGACTTGAAGAAGAAGTATGAGAATGTACCTTTCTCCCTTCTTTTCAGAGGTAGAGAACTATGTAAAACACACACACACACACACACACACACACACACACACACACACACACACACACATTCCATCAGACCTGATTGATGTATTGATTAGTTTTGCTGCACTGTCAATTTTTCCTCTTTTTTATTCTGTTATAAGGGATGGCTCTCTGGGTGAGGGAGGGATACATTGGGAAATGAGATGATTTTTTTTGAAAAGATAGGAAGGAGAGGGTGGAGAGAATTCAAAACTCACATGAAAATGAATGTTAAAAATTAAAAATAAATTATTAAAAATAAAGAAGATCAAAAATTTATTAATAGCTTTAGAGCAAGGGTTCTAAATTGGGGGTCCATGAATTTTTCTATTAAAAATTTTTTTTGATATACAGACTTTTGGGAGGCAAGATGGAAGATTAGGCAGTAAACTGCTGTAACTCTCCCATATTCACCTCGAAACAACCATAAAATAGCTCACCCAAACAAATCCTGGAAGAGGAGAACCAGCAAAAAGATGGGGTGAAACAATCTTTAAGCCCAAGAAACTTGGGAAAATGGGCAGGAAAGGTCTCAATCAGGTAAAGGGGGAACACAGTCCAGGACAGGAAGTGTCCCAGCAAGCCAGCAGCAAGCCCCACCTCAGCAAACCACTGAGAGATCCTGAGCCCCACTATGGTAGAGCAGGTCAACAGGACCCCACATGTACCTCAGCACAGCTAAGGGAACAGGCAGACACCAGCTATGAGAACTACCATATGCTTTAGTGTGTCCCCGGGGAAATGCAGAAACACCCCCACCAGACTCAGCACACACCAGATATCAACACTGGAATCCCAGCTTAGCACCAGGTAAGCTGCCAGATCCCTACAGCCTCCAACAGCACCAGCCACCCCCACCCCACCATAGCAGAAGAGTCCCCCACGGGCCTCCAGGCAACATCAGCACAGCACCAGGTAAATAGCCAGAGCCTGCAGCCACAAGAAGCCTAAAACAGTGCCCCTTCCACCCTGGAAGCAGAACTCAAACTTTAAAGAAAGAAAAAGGCCAAAACTGATGAGCAAAAAAGAACAAAAAAAGAATCTGACTATAGAAAGCTATTATGGTGACAAGGAAGATCAAGACACAAATTCAGAAGACAACGATGTCAAAACACCTTTAGGCAAAATCCCCCAAAAAAGCAGGAAGTGGTCTCAAGCCTAAAAAGAACTCAGGGAAGAGCTCAAAAAGGAGCTTAAAAATCATATAAGAGAGGCAGAAGAAAAATTGGGAAAAGAAACGAGAAGGATGCAAAGGAATTATGACAAAAGAGTCAACAGCTTGAAAAAAGAAAGCAACTTCTTAAAAAGTAGAATTGGCTAAATGGAAAAGGAGATACAAAATCCACTGAAGAAAACAACTCCTTAAAAAGTACAAGTGGCCAAATAGAAAAGAAAGTAGCATTGGGGAAGTGGAAGCTAATGACTCTATGAGACATCAAGAACAATCAAACAAAATTAAAAAGAATGAAAAAACAGAAGAAAATGTAAAATACCGCATGGGAAAAACCCTTGACCTAGAAAACAGACCCAGGAGAGAAAATCTCAGAATCATTGGATCACCTGAAAGCCATAATCAAAAGGAGGACCTGGACAGCATCTTTCAAGAAATTATCAAGCAAAACTGCCCTGATATACTAAAACCAGAGGGAGAACAGGCACTGAAAGAATTCACCAATCACCTCAGGAAAGAGATCTCAAAATAAAAACTTCAAGGAATATTATGGCCAAAATTCAGAACCATCAGGTCAAGGAAAAAATACTGCAAGTGGCCAGAAAGAAACAATTCAAATATCCGGAAGCCACAATCAGGATTATATAGGACTTAGCAGCTGCAACATTAAAAGATCATAGAATATGATATTCTGGAAGGCAAAGAAGCTAGGACTACAACCAAGAATCATTTATCCCACAAAATTAAGCATAATACATCAAGGGAAAAAACGGTCATTCAATGAAATAGAAGGATTTCAAGCTTTTATAAGGAGAAGATCAGAATGAAACCAAAAATCTGATCTCCAATATCAAGACCCAAGAGAAGCATAAAAGGTAAAAAGAGTAAAGGAAGCATAAGGGATTTAATAGAGCTAAAAACTGTTTACATGCCTACATGGGAAGATGATACTTGTAATGTAATATATATAGACAGAGGGTACAGATATAAGGTAAATTTGAGAGAATGATATAAAATAATAATTAAGGGATAAAAAAGAGGAGTATATTGAGTGCAGAAGGAAGGGAGAGGTAGAATGGGGTAAATTATTTCACATGAAGAGGCTTAAAAGACCTATTACAGTGGAAGGGAAGATGGGAAGGTGAGCTATGGCCATTGCTTGAACCTTACTCTCATCAGTACTGGCTCAAAGAGGGAATCATATACACAATCAGTAGAATACAGAAATCTATCTTGCCCAACAGGGAAGTAGGAGGGGAGGAAAGCAAGTAAAGGGTGGGGTGGAGAGGGAAGGTATTTGGGAGGGGAGAAGGGGAGGGAGGGGTTTGACAGAAGGGAGAGCAGTTCATCCCCTGATGGTGGTAGAAGTAAAACACTGGTGAGGAGGGAAAGTGTGAAAGCAAAGAGAGGACAATTAGGAGGAAAAATAGGATAGAGGGAAATACACAGTTAGTAATCATAACTGTGAATGTGATGAACTCTCCCATAAAACAGAAGCAGATAGCAGAGCGAATCAAAAACCAGAATCTTACAATACGATGTTTACAAGAAACACACCTGGAGCAGAGAGACACACAAAGAGTAAAGGTAAAGGGTTGGAGCAGAATCTCTTATGCTTTGGCTTAAGTAAAAAAAAAAAAAGCAGGGGTAGCAATCCTGATCTCAGAAAAAGTAAAAGCAAAAATAGACCTAATTTCAAAAAGATAAGGAACGAAATTACATCTTGCTAAAAGGTACCACAGACAACGAAGCAATATCAATACCAAACATACAAGCACCAAACATATACCATCCAAATTCTTAAAGGAGAAATTAAGTGAGTTATAGGAAGAAATAGACAGCAAAACTATACTAGTCAGAGACCTCAACTGTCCCCTCTCAGAACTTGATAAATCCAACCAAAAAAATCAACAAGAAAAAAAAATTTTTAAAAATCAACAAGAAAGAAACTAAGAAAGTAAATAGAATATCAGAAAAGTTAGATATGACAGGCCTTTGGAGAAAACTAAATGGGAAGAGAATGAAATATACCTTTTTCTCAGCAGCACATGGCACCTACACAAAAACTGACCATGTATCAGGGCATAAAGACCTCAAAATCCAATGTAGAAAGGTATAAATATTAAATATTCTTTTTGGATCATACTGCAATGAAAATTACATTCAACAAAGGGTAGTGGAAAGGTAGATTAAAAAGTAATTGGAAACTAAATCATCTAATCCTAAAGAATAAGTGGGTTAAAGAATACATCATAGAAATAATCAATAATTTCATTAAAGAGAATGACAACAATGAGACAACATACCAAAATTTATGGGATGCAGTCAAAGTAGTACTTAGGGGAAAATTTATTTCTCTAAATTCTTACATCAACAAAATAGAAAAAGAACAGATCAGTGAATTGGGCATACAACTGAAAAACAAACAAAAAAGGAACAAATTAAAAATCCCCAATTAAGCACCAAATTGGAAATTGTGAAACTCAAAGGTGAGATTAATAATACTGAAAGTAAAAAATTGAATAAGGTGAAATCACCACCAATGAAGAAGAAATGAAAGCAATCACTGGAAAATCTCTTGCTCAATTATATGCCAATAAATCTGACAATGTGAGTGAAATCAATGAATATTTATGAAAATATAAATTACTCAGACTAACAGATTGGGAAATAGAATGCCTAAATAACCCCATCTTAGAAAAAGAAATTGAACAAACCATTGATGAACTCCCTAAGAAAAAATCCTTAGGGCCAGATGGGTTCACAAGTGAATCCCACTAAATATCCAAAGAATAATTAATTCCAATATTATATAAAATATTTGGAAAAACAAGCTAAAGAGTACTACCAAACTCCCTTTATGACACAAATATGGTGCTGATACCCAAACCAAGGGAGAAAGAAGATTATAGATCAATGAATATTGATGCAAAAAATTTGAACAAAATACCATCAAGGTGATTACAGTAATATATCTCAAGGAATATACATTATGACCAGGTGGGATTTATACCAGGAATGCAGGGTTGGTTCAATATTAGGAAAACTATCAACATAACTGACCATATCAATGACAAAACCAAAAGAAATCATGATTTTATCTCAATAGATGCTGAAAAAGTTTATCCTTATTAAAAACAATAGAGAGCATATGAAAAGGGAGCATTTCTTAAAATATTAAGCAGTATCTATCCAAAATCATCAGCAAGCATTATCTGTAATGGGAATAAGCTAGAAGCCTTTCCAATGAGATGATGAGTAAAGCAAGGATGCCCATTATCACCACTATTATTCAATACAGTACTAAAAATGTTAGCTACAGCAATAAGAAAAAGAAATCAAAGGAATCAGAGTAGGCAATGTAAACAAAACAATCACCCTTTGCAGATGATATAATGGTATACTTGGAGAACCCTAGAGAGTCAACTAAGAAACTAAATGAAATAATTAACAACTTTAGCAAAGTTGTAATATATAAGATAAACCCACAGAAATCATCAGCATTTCTTTATGTGACCAACAAAGCCCAGCAACAAGAGATAGAAAGAGAAATTCTATTTAAAATAACTGTGAACAATATAAAATACTCAGGGGTCTACCTGACAAGATAAACCCAGAAACTATATGAACACAATTACAGAACACTTTTCCCACAAATGAAGTCAGATCTAAACAACTGGAAAAATATCAATTGCTCGTGGGTAGGTTGAGTCAATATAATAAAAATGACAATTCTGCCTAAACTAGTTTACTTATTCAGTGCCATACTAATCAAACTATCAAAAAAAATTTGATAGAATTAGAAAAAATAACAACAAAATTCATCAAGAATATCAAGGAAATTAATGAAAAAAAAATACAAAGGAAGGTGGTCTAGCAATACCAGATCTCAAACTATATTATAAAGCAGTAATCATCAAAACTATCTGGCTAAAAAATAGAGTGGTGGATCAGTGGAATAGATTATGTACACAAGACACAGCAGGAAATGACCACAGTAACCTAGTGTTTGATAAACCCAAAGACCCCAGTCTTTGGGATAAGAACTTACTATTTGATAAAAACTTCTGGAAAAACGGGAAAACAATAGGATGCAAACTAGATATAGACCAACGTCTCACAATATATACCAAGATAAGGTCAAAATGGGTGCCTGATTCAGACACAAAGGGGGATACCATAAGCAAATGAGAGAAGCAAGGAATAGTCTACCTGTCAGATCCATGGGGAAAGGAAGAATTCTTGACCAAACAAGAGATAGGGAGCATTACAAAATAGATAATTTTGATTAATTAAAATTAAAAGTTTTTAAACAAAACCAGTGCAACCAAGAGTACAAGGAAAGCAGAAAGTTGGGAAACAACCTTTACAGCAAGTGTCCCTAATAAAGCCCTCATTTCTCAAACGTATAGAGAACTAAGACAAATTTATAAGAATACAAGCCATTCTCCAATTGATAAATGGTCAAAGGATATGAACAGGAAGTTTCCGGATATAGAAATCAAAGCTATCTATAGGCACATGAAGAAGTGCTCTAAATCGCTATTGATTAGAGAAAAGCAAATTAAAACAACTCCGAGTTACCAGCTCAGACCTATCAGATTGGCTAATATGACAAAAAAGGAAAATGATAAATGTTGGAGAGGATGTTGGAAAATTGGGAAACTGATGCACTGCTGGTGGAGCTGTGAACTGATCCAACCATTCTGGAGAGAAATTTGGAGCTATGCCCAAAGGGCAACCAAACAGTGCATACCGTTTGAACCAATAACACCACTACTAGGTCTGTATCCCAAAGAGATCATAAAAAAGGGAAAAGGACCTACATGTACAAAAATATTTACAGCAGCCCTTTTTGTGGTGGCAAAATATTGGAAATTGAGGAGATGCCCATCAATTGGAGAATGGCTGAACAGGCTGTGGTATATGAATGTAATAGAACATTATTGTGCAATAAGAAATGATGAGTAAGCAGATTTCAGAAAAATTTGGAAAAGCTTGTATGAACTGATGCAAAGTGAAATGAGGAGAATCAGGAAAATACTGTACACAGTAACAGCAACACTGTGTGATGATAAATTATGAATGACTCAGCTTGTCTGAGTAACACAATGATCCAAGAAAAATACAAAGAACTCACAAAGGAAAATGCTATCCACATCCGGATAAAGAACAGACGGACTCTGAATGCAGATCAAAGCATATTTTTTCACTTACTTTATTCTTTTTTGTGTTTTTTCCCTTTTCATGTTTTTCTTCTTTCACAACTATGACTAATATGGAAATGTTTTACATGATAGCACATGTATAACCTATGTCAAATTGCTTACCATTTTTGGAAGAGGGGGGAGGGGAAGGAAGGAGGGAGGGAGAAAAATTTGAAACTTAAAGTCTTGTAAAGATGAATGCTAAAAATTGTCTTGACATGTAATTGAGAAAAAATATTATTAAAAAAAATTTTGGTAACTTTCAATATAATTGCTAACTAGGATAAAGCTATTCTCTATAGCTGTCAAAGATATCTTCCTATAAACTATCAGGTGAGCATCAGAACCTCTGTTCTAAACAAGGTCAAGTTGTTTAAATCAAGTAAAGTACCAACTGGACACATACGAGAAAGGAACTTGCAAAAAGTACTGATTTCTTGTAATGGCAAATGGGACTTTTCATTGTCTTTTGTTTTGGAGTGCTTCTCAGCACTAAGGGAATCAAGTGCCTTTGAGTCTTGCCTTTTTTCAATCAAAAGTCTTCAACTGGAACAAAAGTCTTTGATGATCTGCTTAAGTCATGGGACGGCCTAGGTCACATGGGTTTGAGCCTCATGGTTGTAATGCCCTCTGACCCTAAAGAAGTATATATATACTCTGAGGTTAGCATTTTGCTTGGGGTTCACTCACTGGGAGAGTGTCATGTGATCTGACTAGACTAGATTCTGGATAACCTTTGCAGGCCCCTGGCTTTGAAAAACCCAGATGTTGGTGCTTCTCTCTCAAGTAACTATGCATGCAGTGTCTTGGACAGATGGCTAGAAGCCTGTCTGCTGATTTGTGTTATTTTGCTGTTTACGTAATTTCTGCTTGTAATTCCTGTTTGTGTTTTCTCCAAAGTTCAAGGTGCTGACTTTTTCCCCTGAACTAAGTGAATGATATAAATACGTTTAATTGAAGTGAGATTGTAAACCCCTTAAAGTCGCTTTCCTTAGAAAAGTAGACCAAAGAACCTGCGCTAGCCGCCTCCTGTGTGCTGGTGTTACTGGTCTTACATAGCCACAGTAGCAGCAAGTAGCACTGCTGTTACATTTCTCTACTACAAGAACCACAGAGACCAACTTTGGTCAGTATCCGAAGTAATCACATTAATCCTAAAAGAACTCTCATACACTTATGTGCCATCAATAAGGTTTCCCCTAACCCTTTCATACCTAAGGCTGATAAGGTTTAGCCTTCACCAAACTTAATAAAAAGTAATTCTAATTATATGAAATTTAAGAATAGATTTGTTTCAACTCTAGACTCCAAAAATTCTGTCCTTCTAAAAAGTCACAATAGCTACTTTGTATGAACATTCTTCCGAATCTGAGGTAGGACTGAAAGTAGAGTCTTAGTGAATAGCATACCGACCTGGAGGCCTTTCGGGTGTCATGGTAAAGACTTCGGCTGATTCTGGGTTTCTGTAAAGCTGAACTTGGTACAGGGGTGGAATTTCTCCAGTGGCCATTCACACTCTGACCAAATGTTCTTGGCCCAACCAGAAAACTGTCTGAGGAAGGGCTATCTAAAAGAGAAAAAGTATGTATATCATAAAAAACCATACCTGGTATTCTGTATAAACTGCAATCATGTCAACGTTCCAAGCAATGCGGCAAATCACGTATCTCAAGAAATCGAGTCTCAAATGCTAGCAATGTTTACTTCTGTAAACTACAGCTGATTCTTAGTCTTGCTAACCTAAAACTTGATAAAGATTAATCCTGGGATGTCCAAACAAAGTCAATAATTTACCCCAACTACACCTTGCAAGTAGGTAAAGATCTAAGGAGAATTTTAAGTAAAACGAAAAACATGAGGTACTTAATGAGCAGCTGGTGCCATTTCCGTTTTTGTCAGGCACTGTCTTCTCCAACCAAGGACCTTCTATAAAGAGATGGTCTGCTAAACACTCTCTAAAGCAAAGCTAAACTCTGGCTATTGTACAACAGAAATGACCTATCACTTGCATTGGAGACCTACTACTGCTCCTCTACAACCTGCTGAGGCACACGACTAATAGCTGTATCACTCTGAAGACTGCTAATCATTGACACCAATTTCTCTGACTTGTGAATCGAAAAGAGCAACGGCTCTGAAATCCCACCTCTGCAGTCATTTACTAAGTAAGTCACTTTTTTTCTCTGCAAAATGAAGGGCTGAGACTAGATGACCTCTGCGGTCCCTTCCCACTCTAGTCCTAGAAGGAGTAGAATTAGGAGCAACAAGATGAAGCAGTAGAGAGAATATCAGTCCTGAAATAGGGAAGACTCAAGTTCAAGTCCAGCCTCAGACATTTACTAGCTATGTGACTATGGGCAAGTCACTTAACCTCACTTAATCTGTTTGCTTCAGTTTCCTCATCTGTAAAATCAAGATGATAATAGCACCTATCTCCTGGGGTTGTTGTGAGGATCAAATGAGATAACAATTGTAAATCATTTAGCACAGTACTTGGCACAAAGTAAGCACTCTATTAATGTTAGCCATAGGGGCAGCTAGGTGGCACAGTGGATAGAGTGCTTGGCCTGGAGTCAGGAAGATGCCTCTTACTGAGTTCAAATCTGGCCTCAGACACTTACTAGCTCTGTGACCCTGGCCAAGTCACTTCACCCTGTTTGCCTCAGTTTCCTCATCTGGAAAATGAGCTGGAGAAGGTAATGGCAAACCACTCCAGTATCCTTGCCAAGAAAATACCAAATGGGGTCATGAAGAGTTGGATGTGACTGAAAAACGACTTTAACGACATTATTAGCTATTATTGTCTAAGGACAAAACTGCATCAATTGAGGAGCACATTTTTTTATTCATAAGGTAAAGAAAATAGAGATAGTGGAATGGAAAATTCTTTCAAAGTAAAATTATAACATCTGTTTAAAATTATCTGTATTTATCTTTACACAGAAAAGAAAAATTATAGTAAAAGTGTTTTTAAAATGTGTACCAATTGACACTTGGTCCTTTGAGATAAGACTAAATAAACCTATGATCCTCATCCAACAAAATTAGCTGATAGAAAATTTTCCCTTCTATTCAACTATGGTGGCCTCCACTGTGTTGGTTATGAAAGAGGCATGGATTTGGAGTCAGAAGACCTAGACTCAGATCCCAGCTCGGGTATTTAGTATCTGTGTGACTTTAGGTCAGGCATTTAAGTGCCCTGGGTCTCAGTTTCCTCATCTGCAAATCAGGGACGGTAGATGAGATAATCTTTAAGGCCCATACTAGCTCTAAATTATATGATCTTATAGAAGGGAAATATCAAAATGATTATTATTGACTCATTTTCTAAACCTATTCACAAATCCAAAATTTTCTTTCACAGAACCTTTTTTAAAAACTATTTAGATTAGCACAAAATATTTTATCAATCAATCTTGACAAGAAATTTGCTGTAACATGACTTCAAAATCTGATTATAATATTTTTGCTCTCTGTGTTAAAGAAATCTCCAATATATTTTCCTAACAACTACATTCATCTGTTGGTGTTATCTTCGTACAAAGCCAAAATAAGAGAAGTCTCATAAACAATGCCGTAAAAATCAAATCCTAAAGTGCATAGTACAAGTAAGGACCTTCATCCCTGACACTCTTCTGTTTAAATCTAACCAAAAAATAGTCTCTAAGTACTGATGTCTATTTGAGGAATAAGTCTGTCAAGAAATCCAAATTATCCTGACAGGCATGAAATTTGAGACCAGGGCTGATGCACAGTGACCTTCACAATGGTATGTGATAGAAGATTCAGCCTCAAAGAACATGATACCAGGGAGTCATCACATCCAGAATTAGCTGGTTTTATCAGGGTCTCAGTGAAATCATAGAATTCTCTTCAGCTGTTGAAGCGATCAAGCAAAGTCAGACAAGGTCCACCAGGGAGCATCACAGACATTCGGCCTAGAAGGGTTTGATCTGGGATTCTGGCATTACTGAGAAGTCAAGAGTCGTAAATGTCATAATTAAGGTTACACATTAAGCAATAACTTGCCAAAGAGGTGAGCATCAATGGCTCCCTTTTTTGGAGGTGCACTAAGTTTAGTAGCCACTTAAAAACTACTGCAACAAAATAGTATCCAAGTAGTCACTAATCTATGTGTACTCTTTGACCCAGGGACTCTACCACTAGGCATATACTACGAAGAGATCAAAACAAGAGGTAAAGGAACCATACATGAAAAAATATAGCAGTTCTTTTTGCTAGGAAAAAAAAATGATAACAAAATGGGTGCCTTTCAAATGGGAAAATGGCTGAACACATTTTGACATATGAATGTAATGGAATGTAGTATACTGCATCACAAGAAAATGACAAAGGGGATGGTTTTCAGAGAAACCAGGAAGGCTTGTATGAACAAGTGCAAAGTGAAGTGAGCAGAACCAGGAGAACAATTTATACAAAATCTTTGCAAGACTTAAGAATAATAAAGAAAAGGTCATTGAAGCATTTTTTTAAACAGAAGAAACAGAAGGAATTACAGACAAGGGGGAGAGCGCTGAAAGATACATGTCAAATTTATTATATACCTAAAAAAGAAAATCAAGCTACATGTAATAGAAATTCATAGTTTCATGAAATTTATGTTCTGTTTCACACCTATGGAAATGCTAATTTTATTTAAGTTCAGAATTATTCTTTAAAAGCAAATGATCTCATCTTAGTAAATGTTACCTTGAGAGCCTAAAAGGTTAATATACCTTCAGAGCAAAATCCTGTAGCTCTAAGGCATATGTGCAAATTAAATCATTTTCATTCTAAGTTATCTTTCTTTGTTTAGAACAAAAAAATTTTGTCTTCCTTCTCATTTGTGGTCTTAACCAAACTTAAAGTGATTTATGAGTCCAAATTAGACATCCATAGCCGACCCTAAGACTGAAACAATGTTATTATTTTCCTGCTATCAAGAATATCCTTTTGATATGAACAGGCAGTTTTCAGAGGAAGAAATTAAAGCTATCTATAGGCATATGAAAAAATGCTCTGGATCACTACTGATTAGAGAAATGCAAATCAAAACAACTCTTAGATACCACATCTCTCCTGTCAGATTGGCTAAAATAACAAAACAGGAAAATGATAAATGCTGGAAAGGATGTGGGGAAATTGGAACATTGTTGCATTGCTGGTGGAGTTGTGAGCTGATCCAGCCATTTTGGAGAGCAGTTTGGAACTATGCCCAAAGGGCTATAGATATGTTCATACCCTTTGACCCAGCAATACCACTTCTAGGGTTGTATCCCAAAGAAATCACACAAGCGGGAAAAGGACCCATATGTACAAGGATATTTATAGCAGCTCTTTTTGTGGTAGCCAAGAATTGGAAATCAAAGGGATGCCCATCAATTGGGGAATGGCTGAACAAGCTGTGGTATATGAAGGTGATGGAATACTATTGTGCCACAAGAAATGGGGATGATGCAGACTTTGTAACAACCTGGAAAAACCTACACGACATAATGCTGAGTGAGCGGAGCAGAGCCATTAGAACGTTGTGCACAGCCACAGATATATGAATTCCGTGAGGACCAACCCTGACATACTTCACTCTTCTCAGCAACCTAAGGTGCAAGGACAACTCCAGGGGACTCATGATGGAGAATGCTATCTTCATCCAGAGAAAGAACTGTGAAGTTTGAATACAGGTTGAGGCGCACTACATGCTCGCCTTTTTTGCTTCTCTTTTGTTTTTGTTTTTGGCTTTGTTTTTTTTTTTTTGGTTCTGTTTCTTCTTTCTCATGATTCATTCCATTGATCGTGATTCTTCTCCGCAACTTGACTAGTGTATAAATTAATTCAATGCGAAGTTATACATGGTAGTTATGAGAGATTCCGTGCCGTCTTGGGAAGGGAGGGGGGAGGGAGGGGAGAAAATCTGGAACTCAAAATTATGTAGAACCGTGTGTGGGAAACTAAAAATAAATAAATAAATAAAAGAATATCCTTTTGTTTTGTTCATCAAGAGCTCAGAAGCAGGTAAACAGGATAGAAGAGGGACTAGACCTGTGAGTTCACTGGTATAGGGAATTCCTGAGTGAGGTTCCCCCCTCTACCAAAGCAGGTGTCTGGCACCTTCTTCTGCCATTTATGGTCTGAAGAGACCTAGAGAACTGAGATTACCCAGGGTCAGATAGCCAGTACGTGTCAGAGAAAGAACTTGAATCTAGGTCTTCTTGGCTCCAAGGCCAATTATCTATCCATTGCACCATATTGTTTCTCTTTTTAAAATATTAGTCTCAAATTGATAGAGAATAAGATTTTTAAAAACTTGATTCAAGAAGACAAGCATAAATTCTCTATGACTTACTAAAGAGACTTATGACTCCAGGGTTCCCAGCTTACCCAACTATATTTATATTTCAGCCAGTCAACAAACATTTATTAAGCACCTACTATGTGCCAGGCATTATATTAAATGCAGGAGATACAAAGAAAGACAAAAAACAAAAACAAACAAGAAAAAATAAATAAACAAAAAAAACCACCCAGTGCCTCTTCACAAGAAGTTCACAGTCCAACAGGGTAACGTGTAAACGGCTGCATGTACAAACAAGATATTTGCAGGATAAACTGGAGATAATTAGCAGAGTAAAAGCACTAGCATTAAGAGGGATTGGGAAAGGCTTCCAGCAGAAGGTGGGATTGTAATTTGGACTTGAAAGAAGCCAGGAAAGCCAGAAGATGGAGAAAAGCCAGAGATGAGTAGGGAGAGCATTCTAAA
Organism: Trichosurus vulpecula; assembly: GCF_011100635.1. Taxonomy (NCBI): domain Eukaryota; kingdom Metazoa; phylum Chordata; class Mammalia; order Diprotodontia; family Phalangeridae; genus Trichosurus; species Trichosurus vulpecula. The sequence goes on along the minus strand of NC_050577.1, from coordinate 277,760,931 downwards.
CATGGGAGAGAGCCAGTGAAAATGCTGAGAACTGGGAGATGGAATGTTTCATGTGATGAAAAGCAAGGAAAGAATCTCAGAATCAGAGAAGAAGCAAGTATCAGTATGTAGTCATGACAACAGGACAGAGAAACCAAGAATCTCCATTTGGTCCAATCAACTGGCAAGATGCAAGGCCAAGGTGACTAGGGTAGTAATTGTTTAAATAAGAACCTGTAAAAACAAACAAACAAAAAATCCAGCAAAACATACAATGGACTGGACGTGGGTAGATTGAAGGAGAAAATTTAAAATGTATACACAGTCAACAAGCAAGATTATACAAAAAAGCAAGTGGGTATGAGAAAGTTATGAAGAAATAGATCTTGGATTCAAATGGAAACATCAATCACACAAATCCTTTACTGATTGGGGAGTCAGTAGGACAGGGAAAAATTAGAATTTCAGAGTTGGAAGAGACCTTAGAGATCATCTGATTTAACCTCGTCTTTTTGCCTAAATTAACCAAATAGGTTACATGATTTGCCCAATGTCACATTTCAGATTAATGGCAGGCTCAGAACTAGAATATGAAGCTCCTGATTTCTAGTTCAGTGCTCTAACCTCTATAGAGCCCAATTTACAGGTCAATGACTCTCCACTCGATCATGCTACTTCTCAATATTCTTAGTATACCTCTCCTCTATAGCAGTTAGATGGAAGGCAGAACATAAGCTGACAGGTCAGGAAATAAGGACAGCTCAGAAGAATGTAGGCACTTGCCAACCATGGAATGTATAATGAACAAAAAGGAATAGCTATGACAGGTGCTAGAAGGAATTTATGGCTAATGTGTCAACGAACAAGCTTGGATCCAAGTAAAGTATCAATGTTTATGTTTAATTATCCCCATTTATTTGCAGTCCTCTTTCACCGGAGTTTTAAAGGATTTTTTGGAGATTCCCATTGCAAAGTTGAACCTTTTAAAGCACAACTACAGTTTCTCAAAGAGCATTATATAGATTCCAACAGGCCAAACACTGAGTTTTAGAACAATGCCACGTTCTCTGTACATCACCAAAAACAAACCAACTATAATTTTTTTTTCAACTGCCACTGCTGTTCTCCCCACATAAAAATGTAACTGCAAAATAGGAGGACAGATTAGAAGAAAAGTATCCAAATAATTTGGTAGCACAGTGGATAGAGTGCTGGGCCTGCAATCAGGATGACCTGAGTTCAAATAAGACTTCAGACACTGTGGCCTCATACACTTACTAGCTGTGTAACCTTGGGCAAATCACTTAACCCTGTTTGCCTCAGCTTTATCATCTGTAAAATGAGCCAGAGAAGGAAATGGAAAACCATTCCAGTATCTTTTCAAGAAAACTACCAATGGGGTCACAACTGATTGACCAAACATCTAAATAAAAACCTGAATTTAGTTGTGACTTGAATTGAAAAACAGCAGCCAAAAGAAGAGCTTTAAAGTAATGCTTTAAGAGAGAAATGACACATCATTCTTGACAAGTGCTAAACTTTAAGAGATAGCAACTACAAACACCCTACTAGAAAGAAATATACAGCATATTACAAGTGCATTTTATGACTCCAAGAAATGCATCATACCTGAATAATAATTTGAGTTATATACTGTACTCCTTGTGGAACAAGTAAAAGGCGGATCCAAATTTTCAGGCCTAGAAGGCAAACCCTACACAAAACAAAGAATGTTTTTTAAAATCAGATTTCAGATAATAAGATGTGAAGGAAGACACATACATTAAAAGAAATTTTATTCATCAAGTGAGGCTAAAACATGTTAGAAAGCAAGAAATTAAGCAAAAATCTGAGGAAAAAATGGCAGTTTGACAAAGTGATTAAGGATAAAAAAAAATGAAGAATAATGGAATAATTCAAAAGTTGTTTTAAGATTTTATTTTAATTCAAAACATGCTCATTAGCAAGGTACACAATCTCATGATATGAAATGCATCCAGTTATCTGAATAATAAATCTATTCTACATCCTTTGCTGAGAAAGCTATAGCCAAATGTGGCTCACTAGTGGATACTACTAGCTTCACAGAGGCTTTTGGGAAGAGACTATTAGCAACAGTTTCAACTCAATTAGAAGTTCTCAGAGCAGCTACATTTTCTTTATCATTGCTCAGCAACTTTACTAATTTATTGGGGCACTTATGTTTATGCTATGATGTTCACTAAGTATCTATTCAGAATGAAGCATGTTTCCTCAAAGTTGTTGCCCCAAAGAGCTCATAAGTAATTTGATACATGTTTCATCTGCAAAATATCAGACACTAAAATTCACACATTAATGTTCTTTATCCATAAAAATTAGTATAATGGTCATCTGGACAGAGAAATATAAATATATTCGAAAAAAATTTAAAAGAGAAAACATTTAAAATAAATTAAAAATTGATTCCAAACCTGGTGGTCAGAATGTGAAAGCTGGTTCTCTTGAAAACCTATCTCTGGCAGATGTGTTTTGAATATGGTGTTGTGGTTCACTAAAGTTGTTTCTATAGACTCCATCCTCATAGTATCAGAAATCTCATCTGATGAAAAGAATACAAATTAGTCCATTTTACAGTATGGTTCAATTCTCTCCTGCTGAATCAAACCTTCCATTATAATTTACTTTTAAATTTTTTTACTGATGTGTTTTTTTATTTCACAATCATAACCCAGGAACCTCTCCCCATACCCTTGTCCCCCAAAACAAACAAACACATACTAAGTTTTAAAAAAAAACAAACTAATTTTTGCATACAACGTAATTTGAGTGATTTCCAAAGATGATGTTATGAAACAACTCTACAATTAAGTGGAGTTTCTCTCTGTAGCTACTCTAACCACTAACTAGCAAGCCATCTTAATTTGGGCAAGAAAAAGGATTAAGTGCAGAAACTGGCCTATTTACAAGTAGGGTATCCCATAGGCAAAGTGGCAGATAGAGCCCTCAGAAGAACACAAAATGCTTTATTCAAGCCTTAAAAACTAAATATATTATTAAAAACCACACTTTCACCCCCCAAAAACTCCCACACTTTTGCATTTAAATAAAAAATAAATAATTGTTATTTATACATTTTTAAACTCTATGCTATTAAATTTTTTTAAAGTATGGGATGGATCTTTTTTTGTTGTTTTCTTTTATAACTTCCATCTGTTTCTTTGATTTTCTTTAAGACTTTCTTTACAATAGGTATACCCACAGGGTATAACTGGGGCTTAACAGAAGAAATTACATCAGCTAATCACCAGTACAGAGTAAGGCCATTATTTCTGCTACAAAATAATAAATTCAGTCAGACACATACAGGAGATAGAAGCAAGGACAGGTAACTAAGGGCAAATACAAAAGAGTAAAAATGGCATCAAGAATCCTAAAGCTAAGAGGTTGGTGGTAAATACTAAAGACAACAAAAAGAAGTTTTCTAGCTATAATGGGACAGAAACGATCAAAAAAGGGACAAGATCACTGTTCAGTGTGGATGGAATGACAAAGAATGATAGAAAAGGCATAAGTATCCAACCTTTATTTTGCCTTCAACTTCTCTACCAAGAAAAAAAAATGTGGACTATGAAAGACAGAATCAAAATGATCAGCAGGAACGGGAAATGCACATGAGGTTCACAATAGGTGAGATGATCAAAAAGCACCTAGCTCTCCTCAAGTAGTTCAAGTTCTTAGGTCCTGACAAAATACATCCCAAGGCAATGAAAGAACTTATGCACATGTGACTAGGGAGGTACAAGCAGTGATCCTTCAAAAATCATAGAGATGGGAAAAGATGCCACAAACCTGAAGGCAAGAAAATACAATACTGATTTTGAAATTAAAAAAAAATAGATAGTAGTCTTCATATGATAGGCAGGTGGGCCTGACCAATTCCTGGCAAAATTCTAGAATGCATGATTTTAGAAAGAGAAGTGGTGCTCTCTAAGACTTAGCACTGCTTCATCAATAAGGCATGGAAGATGAATCTCATTCCCTGCTTTGATAGAGTTACTAGTTACTCAGTCAGGGGAGTAGCACTGATAGTGAATGCTGGGATTCCTCCCAGGCATTTGCTCAAGTTTCTTACAATATCCTACCGGACAAAACAGAGGGATGTGGGTTCTGATGTAGGTTCTGAATTGTCCGAATAGCTGGATCCAAATACTAAGAGTCTACAACAATCTGAAAAGAAGTTCACAGCAGACCGTCCCGGAACCTGTCCTGGGAGCTGTCCAGTATTTTTTATCATTGTACTGGATGGAAGCACAAATAGGATACTTGTCCAACTAGGAGATGACAGAAAACTGGGAAGGAAAGTTAACACGTTAGGAAACAGACAGGGGTTCTAAAAAGGTAACAGAATAGAATGGCGGGCTGAATCAAAGAAGAAAAAACTGGTTAAGGATAAATATCAAATCTTGCCCTTAGACTCAAAAGTAAATTGTACAATGACAGAACAAGGGAAGCATGGTCCAAAAACTGCATGTAAAAGAGTTCTGGGAGTTTGAGTGAACTGTAAGCTGAACTGGTTATCACTGTGACATAAAAGCCTAAAGTAAGGGAGAGGGTGATCCCTCTTGTCCTCTGTCCTACTTAAAATGTTTTGAGGGCTTTGTTCAGTTCTGGCCACATTTTACGAAGGAAAATGACAACCTGAATGCATGAAGAGCAGAGTCACTATAACGGTGAGGAGACTGAACAGCACACTTACTAGGTTCAACTGAAAGAACTGGGAATGTGTAGTCTCGAGAAGAAAAGGCACAGAAGTGACACAAGCTGCCTTCAAGTACCTCCGGGCAGTTATACAGAAAAGGGATTGTCTGCTTGGCCCTAGAGGAGGGACCAAACTGGACTGAGCTGTTTATCTAGAGGTAGTGGATTCCCCCATCACTGGAGACTTGCATGTGAAGGCTAAATGCCTACTTCTTGAGGATATTGTGGAAGGAATCCCTATTCAGGAACTACTCTCCTAGATAACCTGGGAGGTACCTTCCAACTCTGAGATTAGTTCTGGGACTCAGTGCTATTTGTTACTAACCAGATAGATGTAGCCTAAATTGGTAAGAACCATGGAAATTCAATGAGAATAACAATAAACAATGTGGTGGAGAGGAAGGGAAGGGAAATAGGACGGAGGGAATGTTGGAAAGAGGAGGTGGAAAAGGAGACAACGGGCAAAACAACAAAAAGAAAAGAAGTAAGGAGGGAACTAACAGAATATAAACATCACAGAGGATACAGTAAGCTATAATCTTATAGCTTTTAATGGCCAATCTTAAATTTCTTTCAAATTGGCTACCAGTGGATTCTTATATTGATCTCTTCTACAGAAAAAAAAAATAGAATGCTATGAACTAAATAGCAGGAAATGTTATAGCCACAACAGTTCCCCAGACCATATAAACAGAACCAAAAATTCACATAAAGCAGATGATTTACTGTACTTTGCTTTCTTCTGTAAGAGAAATTAGAAGATGCCTCTTAAATGCTCTATTTAAAAACTCTTTATCAAAATGAGGTTTGTGGGAGGCTGAGCCAAGGTGCCTGTGTAAAAACAGGGACTCACTTAAGCTCTCCTCCAAATCCCTCCAAACACCTGTAAAAAATGATTCTAAACAAATTCTAGAGCTACAGAACCCACAAAATAACAGAGGGAAACAAGTCTCCAGCCCAAGACTGCCTGGATGGTCACTGGAAAGGGTCTATCACACCGTGCTGGGAGCAGAATGCAGTCCAACATGGACTGTGACAGGACAGACCAGGTGCGGAGTAGACCCAGTGGAGCAGGCCTTAGGGCCCTGAATCACTGAACTGTGGCAGTTACCAGACTTCTCAACCCACAAAGGCCAAAGACAACTGAGCAGATCAGTGGGCAAACTGCTGGATCTGGGTGAGGGAAGTGTACAGTCCAGCTGCAGCCCCACGGCAGCAGCAGCAGCAGCACACACAGTGGGAGGAATCAAGTGGCTGATCAGGGCAGCAGTGCATGGAGCACTTTGCTGGTGCTGTTCTGTTGTTTTGCCCTCCTTGGATCTGGGTCGTGGTCCTGGCTGACGATTCTTGGGGGAGGAGGAGCGCTGGTGTGGCAGAGGTTTGTGGTGCATCATACCACCTGAGAATAGAAGTAGCTCTGGAAACAGCAGTTTTAACACTTTCTACCTTCATATGGTGGTCCTTACCCATGTCAAGTCTTCTCACATCACATAATTCAGAGAAGATACAGGGTCCTAGAAAAGACAGTACACAAAGGAATATTACATGCTGAATATAGTATGCATATATATGTATGTACATGTGTGTATACATATATGTATATATACACACATGGTTTATAATAGTAACACAAGAAGCCATGAGAGGACAAGTTAGTCTTTGTGTTCTTTGTAAACAGTTAAAAAGCAAAATAATCATAAGACTAGGGGGCCCCATTTCCCTCAAATGCAAAATGAAGTGTTGGGCTAGATCAGGACTTCTTAATATTTTTTGTGCCATGAACCCCTCTGGGAATCTGATGAAGCTTATGGACCTCTTCTCAGAAAAATGTTTCTAAATTTATAAAATAAAATAAAATAAAATAAAATACATAGAATTACAAAGAAACTAATTATATTGAAATAGTTATCAAAATATTTTTTAAAAAAGGTCAAAGATGTCAGGTTAAGAACCCCTGGAGTAGATGGTCTTTTCAGTCCCTTCCAACTTTAAATCTATAATTCTACGATTCTACGACAGGAAAACGAATGATTAGAAAGTAATAAAACTAAGCTGAAGTAAAGTGAAAAATCTTTTATGCTACAAATGTGAAATCTAGAAGGGACATTAGAGATCACTAGTCCAACCTCCTCATTTTACAAATGAGGAAACTGAGAACCAGAGAGTAAGTTAAATAATATATCTGCAGTCACACAACCTGCATAAAGCTAAGAGGTCAAAATTAGAACTCAAGCTTTCATACTTATGATGGTCTAGTGCTCTCTCCAATACATCAGACTAAGTCTACCATGCAATTCAGGCAGATTTATCTAAAATTGACCCTAAGGGACTTTCTTATATGTCTAATCATAAATTATACATAGATAGAAAGATTGATAGACAGATAAAAGCCTTGGCAGTGTTCCAGGCAGTATGCAATTCTCTGCCTTTATCTGGATGACATTAATAGACACTCCCAAAAGATGAAATAATACATAATATGCAGTAGAAAGATTACATGTTATACTGCACAACTTCTTCGTAGAACTGCTAAAGATCAAAGTGTCTGATCATTTAGATCTGTTAAAAAGGTTTCCCCAGCTAGAATTTAAGTTTTAAAGTTGCTTAATGAGCCAGATTTTCCCCCTTAAAAGACAAAAGACATTGTTCCCAACCACCCTGCCACCACATTTTCTTTTAAAAATGTCTTCATATCTTGGTGTTTCAACAATCCGGCTAGCAGCTTCTATGGGGGTATAAGATCCACCCACAGCCAGCACCCAGAAAGCTGCCAACAGCACAGGTTTTTTTGATCTGCTTAACTAAGGAAAGCAAGGGGAAGGGGTTGACAAGCTTACTTTAATTCAGCATACAAATATCATTCACTTAGTTCAGGGGAAAAAGCCAGCACCCTGAACTTCAGAGCAAATTACAAACAATGTACAAACATCAACAGACAGACCCAATACAATTCATAGTTACCAACATCTAGGTTCAGCCCAGGAGCTCAGAACAAGGGCTGGCCCAGAGTCACGCGCCACCACTGCTGCAGGAATGAGCTCCAAGGAACAGACAGCCAACCCCTGGTTTTTATATCTTTTTCGGCGTCAGGGGTGAGTCACACATGCGACTCACCCACATGACCTAAAATCGTCACAAAGAGGCGACTTAAACCCACGTGGTCTAAGAGCCTCTGCTGTCCCAGACATGTAAACTAGGCCCTCCCTGGAGTTAGCCCCACCTTGGGCCTCACCTTAGCTGCCAATCCACATCCACTAAGGTTTTACACCTAATAGGGGTTTGGGCCTGGGGCTTAGCACCTAGTAAGGATTACTCAAAGAAAACAAAGGCCATTTTGCTTACCAACACACTTGGTTAAGAGGAGAAAATAAGATCTGTCATAGAATTAACACAGCTTTTTCTCAGTACACTCCATCAGACAAATCATTAAATAAACAGCTTTCACTATTCACTACTCTACTCACCTTAAAAACAACAGCCCTATTAAAAAAAAACTTCTTCAGTAGCCCTCTAACCCTTCCCCAACCTGCTCAGAGGATGCCTCTTCAGGACCATTTTCAGGATAACAATAACAATCTTTAGCTTCACTATGTAGTCCACTTTTCCACAGAGCTGGTACTCATTCCTTAAACACCACTCACCTTTCTGGAACAATGACCAAGTCAATTCTGCCCATTGTTCCTATATAAGATGTGTCAACCTACTCCCAGTTGCACCCATTCACCACCAGCTTTCTAACTTTATGGTCCAAAGCGCCTGTTCCTAGAGACCATATGCACATAATTTGTTTGTTTAAGCATTCATCCTCTCACTGCCAAAAAAGAAAAAAAAAGAAAAAAGGGAATGCTCTTTTTTCAAGAACAGAAGGGTTTCACCTCAAATTCCCCATCCTATGGCTTTTTATATTTTAGTGAGATGACGGTAAAAAGGAAAACAGCCTTTCTTTGAAATTCTAGCACCCATGTCCCACACTCAACCCTTCCCCCAACCACAGCCACTAGAATATAATGTGCAGGTTGGTTGGGGATTTTGGGGAAGGATGATTACGGACACATTTTTCAAAAAACAAATGGATAGAGTTTGTCCCCCTCTACAGAATATGTGTATTTACTTTGTGATAAGTCGCATGTACAAATTTAGGTTCAAAGACTTCAATCAATAAACATTTATTAAGCACCTAATATGTGCCAGGCACCACCATGCTAAATGCTGGGGATACAAAAGAGGCAAAAGACACTGGCTCTCAAGGAGCTTACAATCTAAAGGGAGAGACAACATATAAATAAATATACACCAAACAAGCCAAATATAGGATAAATAGAAAATAATTAGCAGAGGGAAGGCACTGAAACTAAGGAAGGCCTCCAGTAGGTGTGATTTCAGTTGGGACTTAAAGGAAGCAAGGGAGGTCAGTAGTCAGAGTTAAGGAGGGAGAGTGTTTTAGGCATGGAGGACAGACAGAGAAGACTCCCAGAGCCAAGAGATGAAGTGTTTTGTTAGAGGAATAGTCAGGGGGCCATTGTCACTGGTTTAAAGAGTACATGGTAGAAAGGTATAAGAAGACTGGATAAATAGGTGGGGGCTAGGTTATAAAAAGGGCTCTGAATGCCAAACAGAGCATTTTGTATCTGATCCTGGAGGCAAAGAGGTGGTGACATAGTCAGACCTGTGAGTTAAGGAAAATTAGTTTAGTGACTGAATGGAAAATGGACTGTAGTGGCAGGCAGAGCTATCAACAGGCTATTGTAATAGTCCAGATGTGATGTGAGTAGTACCACTAGAGTGGTAGTATCAGGGGAGAGAAGGATGTGTATTCAAGAGATAGTGTAGAGGTGAAATCGACAGGCCCTGACAACAGATTGGGTAAAGGGGCATGAGAGATAGTGAGGAGTCAAGGATGACTGCTATGTTGCAAGCCTGAGGGATGGGAGGATGGTGTTATCCTCTATAAGAATATGGAAGGTTGGGGGGGGGGCGTTAAGGGGAAAGATGGTGAGTTCAGGTCTGGACATATTAAGATGTCTACTGGACACCCAGTTTGAGATGTCTGAAAGGCAGCTGGAGATGCAAGATTGGAGGTCAGCAGAGAAGCTGGTGAAGGATAGGCAGATTTAAGAATCATCAGCATAAAGATGGGGATTAAATGCATGAGAGCTGATAAAACCAGTAAATGAAGTAGTATAGAAGGAGATTAACGAAGTGGACCCAGGACAGAACTCTGAGGGCCACCTATGGTTGGAGAATGTGATCTGGATGAGGATCCAGCAAAGAAGACTGAGAAAGAGAGATCAGACAGGTGGAAGGAGAACCAAGAGATAATGGTGTCCCAAAAATCCAGAAAGAAGAAAGTTATCAAAGATAGAGGGATCAACAGTGTCAAAGGCTGCAAAGAGGTCAAGGAGAATGAGAACTGAGAAAAGGCCATTGGATCTGACAACTAAGAGATCACTAATAACTTTGGAGAGAGCAATTTCTGTCAGAAGCTGGATCTTAAGGAGTTAAGGAAAAAGTGAGAGCAGAAAAAATGAAGAAACTATTGTAATATGGCCTTTTCAAGGAGTTAAGCTACAAAGGGCAGAAGAGACATGACAATAGTAGGGAAGACGTGGGCATGTTTGTATGCAATGGGAAATAAACCAAAAGCAGGGAGAAACTGAAAATAAGTTTACTTCAGGGTAGAATGACCCAAAGGAACAAACATAGTTTTCAAAGGAGAAAAAGTAGAACATGGAAATTTCAATGTTTGCTCAGGGTCCGCAAATGCCTTGATAGCAATAATGATGACCTCTGGTGCTGCTCTAACCTAAATAGTATGGGAGATTCTCTGAAATTCCAATATAATTAATTGGCTAAAAACATACGTTAAAACCATCTCTTGAATGTTTGACTATATCATGTTAATCAAAAGAGAAGGAAAACTCTAATGGGGAAAAATTTGTCTAGAAAGAACTCTGGAATAGCAACAATCTCAATTTTTCTTGCTGTCACTGAAATAATGAATATAGCATACAGGGTAGGTAATACCCAGGCCCCATGGTTGTGTGCATTCAACTGACCAAGTCCTACCAAGTGAATTATTGCATTCTGAAACGGCTAACAATTCTGTCATAATTTTAAGTCACTTTAAGAAACCTGGGAGTCCTAAAACATTAGAAATAACACCTTAACAGTTCTACTTACCTAACAGGGGGCAAAAATCTCCCAGAACACTCTAAAAAACATACTACCTAAGTTAGAGCAGTAGTGACAAGTGCCAAAAAGAGATGGCATATGAGGACTGAGAGAAGACCATTAGTTTTGGCTGGATGAAGTCATTAGTTATCTTTGAGCAGCTTTCATTAAGGTGAGGAAAGTAGAACCAAACTGAAGGGAATTAAGGAAATAGTGTGGTGCAAGGGAAAGAGCATTGGATTTGGGGTCAGAAGACCTGGTATTGGCCTGACACTACCTACGTGACCTTGGGCAAGTCCCTGACCCTCTCTGGTTCTCAGCTTCCTCATTTGTGAAAGCAGGGAGGTGATCTAAAAGACTCCTAAGGTCTTCTGTCTTGGCTAGCTTGCCTCCCTTCAAAAAGCTGCTGGACATCCTTCCTCAAAGATACATTTGGTCATGTTATTCTTTTGTTCAAAAATCTTCAGTAAGTGGATCCTTATTGACGATGAAATAAAGTTCAGATTATTTTGTCTAATATTTAAGGTCCTCCACAATTTTACATTACCTTGTTTTTCAAGTTTTATCTCACACTACTCCTAAATCATTCTGTTACACCTGTCTGGAGCACAGAATATATTCCTTAACCATGGAATACTGTTTGCCCCTTATCACTTAAGATATTCTATTCATTAGCCAAGGTCTAGCTCAAATGCCATTTCCCCCACCAATTTCAACAACTGAAGCATGGTTGAATATGTTGTGGTATATGAATGTGATGGAGTCCTACTGTGCTGTAAAAAATGAGGAAATAGATGATTTCAAAAGGACATGGAAAGACTTCTAATGAACTGATGTAGAGTAAAGGGAGAAAAACCAGAACAATATATATCAATATTTTTAAAATGATCAGTTTTGAGGTTTTTTATAAACTGATTAAAATAAGCAAAACCAAAACAATTTATGCAATGACAATGATACTGTAAAAAGAAAAATTTTGAAAGGCTTAAGAATTATGATCACTACATTGACCATTCATGATTCCAAAGGATTTCTGAAACATACTATCCATGACAGAGAAGTGATAGATTTGGAGTGCAGAATAAGACATATGGCTATGCATATATGTTAAAAGAAATTTGTCTTTTTTCTTTTTTTTTCCAATGGGGTGGGGTTAGGAGAGAAAATAGATTTCTGCTATTTTTTTTTAAAATAGAGATGGGAGGTGCTACAGATGTGAATGTTACATGCACTCTCAGATGAAGTCTCTGTATTATTAATATTGCTTAACTGTTTTATTCTGTTAAAGAAACTTCTCACAAAGTTGGAGTAAACTATGAATAAATTCATGTAATATAAAAACAAAACATAATAAAACTAAAGTGACAATAATTGAAAGTGACAATAAATGAAAGTGACAATAAGTGAAAGTGATAACTGATTAACCGTAGTACAACTGACAGAAATAGTATAACAGGGAATGGTGTTGTTGAGTTGTGTCGAATTCTTCATGACCCCATTTGGGGTTTTCTTGGCAGAGATACTGGAGTGATTTGCCACTTCCTTCTCCAGCTCATTTTATAGACGAAGAAACAGAGGCAAACAGGTTAAATGACTTGCCCAGAGTCACACAGCCAGTAAGCATCTGAGGCCAAATTTAAACTTAGGTCTTACTGATTCTAGGCCACCTGACTGCCCGAATGGTTTTGTAGAGTAATATAATCTTTTCTGTATATGGTGAATGCAGATATCTCAAGAACACTGGTGTAGAAATGTTTCTGGGGAGGACCTGGAGCTGAACATATAGACATGGGAGACACTTGCAGAGAGGAGCTATGGGAGTGAATAAATAAGATCAGAGGAAGGAAAGCCAAAGAATCTTAGAAAATGTCCAACTTAACAGGTTAGGAGAAACCAGTGAGAGAGAAAAGAGAAGTCAGAGAGAAAAACCAGACTTTTAAAGATGCTAAAGTGGTCAACAAGTGTCAAATGCTGTAAAGAGGTGAAAGAGGATGAAAAATGAAGAAGAGTCATTGGACCCTTAATTAGCAAAATGAGAATTATTTCAGGGGCAGCTCAGTGGCACAGTAAGTAGAACACTGGCCCTGGAGTCAGGAGGACCTGAATTCAAATCCAGCCTCAAACACTTGACATGCTTACTAGCTGTGTGATCTTGGGCAAGTCACTTAACCACAATTACCTTCCCTTCTCTCCTCCCCGCTCCCAAAAAAAAACAAACGAAAGAAATGAGAATGATTTCCATGGAGAATTGGGAAAGGAAGACAGATTACAACAGGCTTAGAACGGTCAGGTTTATTTGGAAGCATCTAGCATAGAGTATTAAGAGGCAAGACAGTGAAGAAAAGGAAAAGTATAAAATGAAAAACTCAGTAAGAGGAGAAAGGTTAATGGATTGTGGAAACCAAATCAAATAGCCTCAATTATTCATCCAGGGTCACAAAGCTAGTAAGTATCAGAAATAGGATTTGAATCTAAGTCTCTCCCGACTCTGGTCTCCTTCTACTATACCATGATGCCTCTAGGAAGAGATCATTTTCTGATCCAAGACAATTCTAAAAGACTTGTGATGGAAAATGCTAACCCTATCCAGAAAAAGAACTGTAGAGTCTGAATGCAGATTGAAGCACACTATTTTCACTTTTGTTTTTTCTTTCCCATGCTTTCCCCTTTTGTTCTGATTCTTCTTTCATAACATGACTAATGTGGAAATACGTTTAACATAATTGTACATGTATAACCTATATCAGATTGCTTGCTGTCTTGGGGAGAAGGGTGGGAAGAGAGAAAAATCAGGACCTCAGAATTTTACAAATGCTGAAAACTACCTTTACATGTAATTGGGGGAAAAAAATAAAATACCATAAAAAAGACTGGAAATGAAAAAAAAAAGGAATAGATCATTTTCATTTGGGGGGAAGAAGGAAATAGGGAAAGATTAGTGGCAAGGACAGGCAGTCAATGAAGGCTTCATATAGAAGATGTGGCTTTGAAGTTAGGGCTTCAATGAAAGAAGATGGATGTGGCAGACGTGTAGAAGAGAGGAAAGAGAGAAGTGGCAAACTGAACAGTAGGAAGAAGTCCAGTTTGGTTAGAAAAAGCAATAATAAGAAGGTTGGAAAAATAGGTTCGAGTCTCACTGTACAGAGCCTTAAATTCTAGAATCAGTTTATAGTTCATTGAGTAGGCATGGGGAGTCAATGGAGGGGAGAGTAATGACTTGATTACCAGAACTCATTAAATTACTTCAGCAATAGGGTAGAGGATGCATTGGAGAAGGAATAAACTAGAGACAGAAGAAAACAGCTAGAAGGCTATTGCAATCTAAGTGAGAAGAGATGAGGACATGAGCTAAGGCAGCTGCAGTGGGAATGGAGAGGAGAAAGTGAATGTAAAATACATGTAAAATAGAATCAACAGGAGTTGGCAATTGACTGGATGTACAGGTGAAGAAAAGGGAAATGTAGATATGAGAGGGAGAGAGAGACAGTGAGAGAGAAAGAGAGGCTTATGGGACATGATGGTGACTTCAGTTTTACACATACTTCATCTGAGGTGATAGGTGGATTTAATTCAGCAAGCATTTTATGATTTTCCATGTGCTAAGACTAAGTTCCTAACATAGTCTCCAACCTCAAGGAGTTTACAATCAAACAGGCATGTATGCTACAGGGCAGAATATGAAAATCGCAAAGAAGAGATCTAGTCAAAAACATAAGACAATTTGAAGGGAAAGATCTTACTTTTACTTGGAAAGTAGGAGAGGGCAGAGAAAAACTCCAGGGGTTGATAACACCTCAGCTGGACTTAGAAGCCAAAGCTGATAAGAAGATGTGTGAAGGAAGAGTCTCAGGCATGGAGTATGATGACCTAAATCACTGCAGAGGCAAGACAGGACATGGTAACATTAAGGAATAGTCCAAGGCATTCACATCAAGAAGCATTTATTAAGAAGAAATAAAAACTATCTACAGTCATATGAAAAAATGCTCTAAATCACTACTGATTAGAGAAATGCAAACTGAAACAACTCTGAGGTACCACCTCACATCTATCAGATTGGCTGACATGACAGAAAAAGAAAAATGACAAATGCTGGAGGAAAAATTGGGACACTAATGAACTGCTGGTGGAGTCATGATCTGGTCCAACCACTTTGGAGAAGAACAATTTGGAACGATGTTCAAAGGGCTATAAAACTGTGCATACCTTTTGACCCAGCAACACCACTACTAGATCTGTATCCCAAAAATATCAAAGAAAAGGGAAAAGAAATTATTTCTACAAAAATATTTGCAGGAGGTCTGTCTGTGGTGGCAAAGAATTAGAAATTGAGGGGATACCCATCAATTGGGGAATGGCCAAACAAATTGTGGTATATGATTGTGATGAAATACTATCATGCTATAAGACAAGATGGTTTCAGAAAAGCCTGGGAAGATTTATATGAACTCATGCCAAGTGAAACGAGCAGAACCAGAAGAGTACTGTATATACTAAAAGCAGTATTATAGGGATGACAAACTATGAAAGACTTAGCTACTCTAATCAAGACAATGATCCAGGACAATCCCAAAGACCCAAGATGAAAAATGCTATCTACCTCCAGAGAGAAAACGGATGAACTCTGAATGCAGATTGAAGCATACTTTTTTTACTTTTATTTTTATTGTTTTATTTTGTGCTTTCTTAAGTGACATGGCTGATATGGAAAAATATTTTGAATGACTTCAATCAATATCAAATTCCTTACCTTCTCAACGAGGGGGAGGAGGGAGAATTTGGAACTCAAAATTTTTAAAAAGGATTGTTAAAAAAAGTTGTACATATAATTGGGAAATATTTAATGAAATAAATAAAAATGAGTAAAAAAAAGAAAGCGGATTTATTAAATGCCTACTACATACGAAGTTCTGTGCTAGGTTCTGAGAAAACAAAGCCAAAAAAAGACCTGTTCCCATATTCAAGGAGATTACACAAGGTATAAACAGATTAAGTAGGATCAGGAGAGGCTACATATAAAAAAAAAACTAAGGTGTAAGAGGTGAAGAAAGAGTATATGAAAACCACCTGTTCAAAGGCATAAGAAAGCAGGAGATGGAGGGCCAAGGTTAGGGAACATCACAGAGGCCAATTTGGCTAAAATACAGAGTGCAAGAAGGAAAATAACTTGGACTAAGACTGGAAAGTTTGGCTTTTCCCTGTTTGTTATGGGCTTTACATACCAAACTAAGATGTCTGTATTTTAACCTTTATTCTGGAAGTCACATAAAGCATAGAGAGGAGAGAGACTAGGTACACTAGAACATTTAGAAGCCTATTATGATAATCTATGCAAGAAGTGATAAAGGTCTGATAGGTGATAGCATCATGAATGGAGAGGACACACTCCAGATACTTAGTAGAAAAACAAAACCTGGCAAGTAACTGGATCAGTGAGAATGACAAAAATAATCAAAGATAATAGGTTTGGTTTGATTTTGTAGAGTAAGAGACAGTGGAGTTATACCTGTGATTTCACTGGTATAAGGAATTCCTGGTGTCACAACTCCCTTCATTGAAGCAGATGGGCAATATATCTATAACTTAAAGAGTCTTAGAGTTAGCTGGGAATTACCTTGGACACTGACTTGCTCACAGTGACATAGCTAGTATGTGTCAGAAGCAGGACTTTAACTCGGATTTTCCTGAAAGGCCACCCCCAATTCACTAAGCTATGTCTCCTCAAAAATAAGAGTGATGTATCATATTAAATTGACCTAAATTCAAATGCCACATCAACCACATACTACTATGCAACTTGGAGAAAGTCATTTAGCCTCTTCTAAATCCAATTTTCTTATCTATATAATGTAGAAATTGAACAAAGTAGCACCTAAAGTCCTTTTTAGTTCAGACAGTCTAATTCTGTGATTCTTCCTCCTTATTTTACAAATATGAGGCATTTTCCCGTTAGAAGAATGACTGATAACTCACTCATATAAAGTAACCCTTTAACTTTCTTCTTGAATATGTATGACAAGTATTCTTGTATGTTTATGCTGCTGTAATAAAGAGAAAGAGGAAAAAAGCAGTAAGCTGCATACATATAATAGTATGTCACATACATATAAAGTAACCAGAAAGGAGGGGGAGCACAATATATACACACACACATATTAAGAAGGGTGGTTGTGGAGAATGCTATTTAGTAGTTAGTTATCAAGAGGGTGACACTGGAAAGTTATGAGGAAACGTATTAATAATAAGACAGCTATTCCCACTCTCTCCTTTCTCCCAGTATCTGACTTTGAGGTGGCTGTTCTCTTTGGTGAGGCCAACCCTTCTACATGTGCCCTTGATCCTATATCCCTTCTCATGTTCTCCAGATCTCAACCTCAGTTATCTCTTCCTTTTCTAATCTTTGATCTAATTGCTAGTTCCTTCCATACTGCCTTCATATGTCTGTGTCCTTAGTCTTTCAAAAAACTATACCCTACAATCCTCTCAAGAGTTCATAATTACATCTCTCCCTTTCTCAGCCATACTTCCAGAAAAAGCTATCTCTACCCCTTCACTTCTCAACCAACTGCAATCTGACTTCTGACTTTACCACTCAATTGAAACTACTGTCTAAAGTTACCAACAATCTCTCAATTGCCAAATTATATGACCTTGTTTCAATCCTCATGCTTCTTGACCTATTTGTTGCATTTAACATGGCTGACGACCCTCTGTTCACGGTGAAGGGCTTTCATGACTCTGCTCTCTCCTGGTTCTCTTCCTGCTTAACTACTCTTTAACAGCCTCCTTTGTAGATTTATCATCATACTATGCACCTTAACTGCACCCAAGGCTCCGTCATAGTTCCTACTCTATATTTTCGTTTGGTGACCTCATCAGCTCCCATGGATTTCATTATTATCTTTATACTTATGACTCATGATTTATATATCCAGCCCCAGACCCTCCCCTGAACTTCAAACTGAATCACCAACTGCCTATTGGACATTTCAAACTGGATATCCTGGAATGGTTGGTTGTGGTTGTAGCAGGATCAGGCTGGTATCAGGGGAGGAGTTCTTAGTAATTACTCTAGTGTTCTTAGAACAGCCACTACTAGAAATGGGGCAGCACCTGACCTGTTTTACCAGTAAAGTTAACTGGACTCAGCCAAGGTAAAATGTAAAATAGCTGATTAGTAGCATTTCAAACTTTTTCATGTTTTAATAAGGATTAACTATCAGCATCCTGGCAGACTGTAACCCATAGTTATGTCACTGAATTCTGTTTAAATTGTTTTACAGTGCTTTCTGTGGTTCCATATTTAGCCTTTCTCTGTGTATAGGAATAAACTACCTGTCCCAAATTAGATTCATACCATATATTGAGTACATCTTTATTCATCAATTTAGGGAAACTACAAACTAAACCAGAAATAAAACTGTCCCTGGGAAACCAACCCCTGGGTGGGAGTTTATCACAGAGCCAAAGAATGTGAGAACAAAGAACCTAACACTCCCAACTAGAGGACAGGGTTCCCCAGGACTAAACCAGGTACAAACTAAAATGGCTGAGTATGGTAAAGATAGGGGTGAATATTCCTGCTCTATAAGACTCAGAAGTACTCACTCTAAATTAGAAAAGTCAAAACAAAAAATATCACTCAAGAAGCTCATATGCTACTAGGAGATATTACATGCAGAAGGTGAGAGTTCTAATAAGTAGGAGACCCACAAAGGCTTCACACAAAAAGTAAACTTAAATGGAACTTTGAAGGAAACTAAGAATTCTAAGAAAGAGGGAACTCCAAAGAGGACAAAATTAAAGACAGAGGGTAGTGGTTGGAATGCCAAGTTCAGGGAATAACAAGTAAGCCAGCCTGACTGAAACGTAGGGTGAGTAAATCTGAGATAAAGTGAAGTAAGTTTGGAAAGATCAGCTGAAGCAAGACTGTGAAGGGCTTTAAATGCCAGGACAAAATATTTTTACATTATTATGGAGGCAATAGATGGCCAACAAAGCTTCTTGCACAGGGGAATGACATGGTCACATCTACACTTTAGGAAAAACATTTTAGCAGCTGTGTAGAACGTGGATTGAATAAAAGAGAATCTGGAAGCAAGGAAATCAATTAGAAGGCTACTGAAATCCTCCAGATCAGTGATGGGTAGGGCCCTAAACTAGGGGCAATTGGATGGCTCCCTGGTTAGAACATGGGGCTGGGAGTCAGGAAGACAGTTACTAGCTGTGTGACCCTGGGCAAGTCACTTAAACTCTGTTTGTCTAGGAAGCAGCTAAGTGGCTCAGTGAATGTTGTATGACTAGTTTTATGACTCCTGTGCATGTCATTTAACCAGGAGAAGGAAACAACAAACCACTTCATTATCCTTGCCAAGGAAAACCCTATGGACCATACCGTCAGGAAGAATCACACATGACTGAACAACAAGGGCCTAAACTAGACTGGTGGTTACATGAGTGAAGAGAAAGAAATAAATGAAAGATGTTGTATAGGAAGAATTAAGAAGATCTGGCAACTGATTAGATATAGGATATGAGGGACAGAGAAGAATCAAAGATGTTTCTGAAGTTATGAATCTGTGTGATTGTAACGTTAATAAAGTTCTCAATAGAAATAGTCTGGAGAAAGGTCAGATTGAAGGAGAAAAGCAATGAGTTCCATTTTGTGCATGTTCAGGAGATACAATACTTAAATAACCCTATCTTAGAAAAAGAAATTGAATAAGCCATAAATGAGAAAAAAATCTCAGGACCAGATAGATTTACATGCAACTTTTACCAAACATATCACAAATAATTAATTCTAATACTCAGCTTTGTACATGTTGAATGTAAGTTGCCTATGGAATCTGGGATGACATTTTATCTCTCCATTGGGGATCAAGGTGATGAAGGGAGGAAAACTGTTTCAAAGATGTTATCACTGTCTTTAGATTCCTAAAGTATAAGAAAAAGACATGTAACAAAAGAATAACAACATTACTGCTACTTCCAAGTAAAGAACAGGAGAAAGAAGGAAGGGCAGAAAAGAGATGAAGACTTTAAGCTTTAAAGCTATATCCAGCAGTTGTATCACCTAAAATAGGAAGAAGTAGAACATGTTTTAATTTCCATTGCCACCCACCAGATTTGGCTCTCATCAAATGGGTGGTACCAAGACCTGTTTTGCAATTAGTTGAAGGCAATGAAAGGGATGGCCTCAGGATTTCAGAATAGAATTTGCCATCATTCCTCCCTATCTCAAAGAGTTAGAATAGCAAGAAGTATTAAGGAGGAAAAAAAAAAAAAGAAGGCCCAGGGCATGCTTCAAGATATGCTTCACCTTTCACTATAAATAAAATTTCTCAATTCGATATAATTTATATTTCAAAGTTCTTATGTGATACAAATATTTAAGGGATGAAAAGTTCTAGAATCCATTCAACCAGTGATCATGCTCCTTCAACCAACTAACTAGTTTACAGCCTTGAAAGGCTCACCAGTTAGTTAACAAGCATTAAATGCCTGCTATGAGCCAAGCAATGTGATAAGCTGGGGATACAAGAAAGACAAAAGTCCCTCTTCTCAAGCTCAGTCTAATGGGAAGACAACATACAAATAACTATATTCCAACGATAAAGACAGGATAAATTGGAGATAATTAACAGAAGGAAGACATTAGCAATAAGGGGGATCAGTAAGGTCTTCTTGTAGAACGCAAGATTTTAAACTGGAATTTGAAGGAAGGGAAGGAGGCCAGGAGATGTAGATGAGAAAGGACAGAATTCCAGGCTCTGTATCTAACTTTTAAAATGACCACCAGAGCTGATGTCCTTGTAAACGGCACTAAATATGATGCAAAGTCTTCAATAAGGCTGGTTTGGAAGTGATAAAGGGGGTGTAAGTTATTGCAAAGGAAGATACTGAATACACTGCACAGCCACTGATAAATAGGCATCCTCCTGCTCAAGTCAGAGGAAATTGGGCATCTCTCCAGTATCGCGCACGTTCGGGGACTTCAAGGGAGTGAGTGTGACAGCTCCAGGAAAAATCACCAGGAGGAATGAACCAGGTGAGCAAACAAAAGGGAGGGGGGAGTTAAAGGAAACCCGACTTCAACAGCCTGGACTTCTTCACAAGTGGTGGCCTTGGAGGTGGTGACACCGGTGACAGCGGGGGCTGCTCACGAGGAGGGAGATCTGGGTGCAGAGGCCGGATCAATGGACTGGGGTGGGGGGGGTGTCACGGAGATGCTCCAGAGCGGCCTCCAGCCAGGCTCCAAGGAGGATGCCCCTCCCCACCTCGATTCTAGCCCCCCCCGCCCCGCTCCCGCCACCCGGGAAGACAGAGCTCTCCTCTCTGAGCTGGCCTAGACCCGCGGAGCCCCCCCGAGGTGTGCCCCTGGCTGCGCGGGTCCAAAGGGCGGCCTCTGCCGCGGGGCGCAGGATGTGCTCCCTCGGGAGGGCGGCGGGTAGAGATGCGCCTCCCCCCACCCCAGGCCTTAGGAATTAACGGCTGCCGGGGGGAGAAGCGGGGTTGAGAATGGGAGGGGGGACGGTGAGAAAGAGGCAGGTCCCTAGGGAGGAGGGTGCCGAGCCGCTGCCTTCTCCGCCCAGCCCCACCTCGGTCAGGTTTGTCTGGACCAAGCCTGGCTCGGCCTCTGGGCCCCGGCTTCCCTTGGCTCCCCCTCCCGCTTCCCGCCGCCACTCACCGAACCGGAACCGGGCGCCACGCGAGGGGGTTTCCGGCCGGGAGCCGAACACAGAACCCGGGAACCGCTGCGAACCGGAACCACCTCCGTCGCACCGGAAGCTTTCCTTGGCGGTGCAGCGGCGGCGGCGGCGGCAGAGGCGGTGGCGGCGGCGGGGTAGCAGCCGCGGAGGAGTACACAGATCCCGGAGCGGGAAGAGCCGGGGTGGGGGCCGCACTGAGCGTCTGCGCGTGCGTGGGGAGAGGAGGCTAGATTGAAATCCGCTCCAGAAAGACGCAGCAGCCGCTTGAAGAAAAAATGGAATTAGGATCTCCTAGTTTCTTTTGGGGAGCCTCCGAAACCGAGTTTTTCCATTGGTGCTCCCTCCCCTCAGCCCGAGAGGTCTCCGAAGCTGGAGTCAAAGGACCTCACTTTCCCTCCCTGCGCCTCAGTTTCCACTTTTGTAAAATGAGGAGTTGGCCTCGATGGCCTCCGAGGTCTCTTTCCTATGATCTGCCTTGCCCAGGGGCGCACGGCCGAGGGTGGAGGTCGAGGAAGAGTGGGGTCAAATAAAAACTTCCCAGTTGTAGAGCAAGATTTTCCCAACTTAAAAAAAAAAAAGACTTATTCCACACATACCCCCACCCCCCACTTACATGAAAATTTCTTGACTTGTCAGTCGCTCTGTCTTACCGGCCTGCCTTAAGCCATCATGATTTTTTTGAGGTTAACCCGGCAAGAACAAGTCAGGTAGTTTTCTTCCCTCTTTTTTCATTATATTCGTTTCCCTTTTTTTGAAATTGATAGGCCAGAGAGAAACACTGTAGATATGATATCCCCAGATTCCAGCGAAGAAATAGACAAAATCTCTCAAAAGTATCCTGTGGACATAATAGAGAAATATGAACGAGATAATACAATTAGGTAGTATTTTTAGGCTACATTGTCATACAAGTCATGGCAGAGAAGGACCACTTGGTTCACAGAAAAGTCTCTGAGTTAAATAGGCTTTCTTCGGCGCCATTTCATATTTATATATAGCATAAAATGAAGATGAACAGATGGCAATTAGGATGGATTACAAGTTGTTTTTAAGTATATGAAAACAATATTCCATACAAGGAGAGATAGGGGTAAGCCAAGGAGTTTTCAGATAGGGTTTTTGTACCATTTTGCAGCATTGTTCATCATGGTGATAAGAGAAACACCCGTTGAACATACCAGAAAAGGCCTTGCAAGTGGTCTGGAGCAGAGATAAACTCAAATACAGGAAGGAAGCAAGCAAGCATTCATTAAGCCTTACTACGTGCTGGGCACTGTACCTGGCTTTCTTATATACAAATACAAGCAAAAAGACAATCTATGAGCTCAAGCAGCCTACATTCTAGCAGGGGAAGACAATGCACAAAAGGGAAACTGAAAGGCGAGAGGGATGGATTGGTGTGCTAGATGGAGCTGATGAAGGCAGTCAGGAGAGCTTTCCACATTCATATGTAATCCCAGCATTATCTTCCCTCTGTCCCCTCACCCTAATTATCTTGAGGTAAGCTTTGAAGGAATTTGTTATTATCTTTGACCCATCCTTACAAGTCTGTAGAACTTTTTTCTTGAGAGAAAATAGGCATAACAAAGGAAGTAGTTCTACCTTCTGTCCATCATCTATCATCATCCCAAGTAAGGGTCCTGCCCCTTCCTTGATCTTCCTCTTTTTCCTAACAAGTTAAAAAAAATCCTTTTATTGGCCTTATTATTTCAAGTTTCTATTCATAACACACTTTATTTTGCCCTTCAGAATTCTTACAAGATTATGCTACTTCTTATGTTTATCCCCAGTTACGTACCCTCTGGTCTTGTACATGTACTTCTAAAATATGAATTTCATTGTAACCACATGGGTCTCTTTAGATCCTATCCCTTTTCCTTCTTCACTTAAATAAATTCAGAATATGTCACTAGAATTTTTTTTTTCATCAGCTTCTCATCCCTCTAGAGCAGATTTCCTTTTAGGGTCTCAGGCCATGGGATCCTACCTATATTATTACTGAAGTCTTTGAAATTATAGTCTAGGGTACAAATCAAGCCATGTAGGACATTCCCCTCCCTTGGAGGGGGAGGTAATCTGCAATAAGCCTTCAAAGCTAGAAATACCAAACTAAAAATTCTACCCCAGAGGCAAAAGGGAGCTTCTATAGAGCCTGAGCAGGAGAATGGCATAGTCAGACCAATGCTTTCGGAACATACCATTTTCATATTCCAACCTTGAAATACATACTATTAAGTTCCAGTGATACCTATGAGGTCATATTTACTTCAAGTTAAGAATTCTATTTCATTTATTCCTGCACATTGGTAATACGCATAGAGAAATGAATGTTGTTTCTGGTGGGTCCCAATGCTCTTTTCTGACTTTTTCCTCTAAACCTGTTCTTTGGGTAAACTCATTAGCTGCCATGGGTTTGTAGTAGGGATGGACTAGAGCACTTCCAACAGAAAGGGGCCAGTTCCATGGGAAATGCTCCAATCTACCCCCTGCCTCTATGAAGTTTCGATGATTACTCTGCAAATGACTCCCAGGTCTATATATCCAGCCCTGGTCCTTGTCCTGAGCTCCAGTAATGCCTATTGGACCTGTCTAACTGGATGTCCTATAAACATCTCAAACTCAACATGTTCAAAACAGAACTCATTTTAACCCTCCCCCCGTAAACAAAACCAGTAGTCTTCATAATTTTTCGTGGGCCTAGAATCTGTTCCTCTTTTCTTCCCTTCCTGCCTCTTAGAATCCTTCAATTCCTTCAAAGCTTACCTCAAGTGCTATCTCCTGTGCTGAAATTACTTTGTATCTACTCCATATATATTCTATGTGTACTTATATATTGTATGGGCTGCTAGGTGGTAAAGCAGATAGAGTGCCAGGCTTTAAATCAGAAAGACTCTGAGTTCAAATCTGTCCTTAGAAACTTAGTACCTGTGTGACCCTGGACAAATTACTTAGCCCTGTTCACCTCAGTTTCCTTATCTGTAAAATGAGCTGGAGAAAGAAATGGCAAACCACTCCAGTATCTTTGCCAAAAAAACCCCAAATGGGGTCATGAAGAGTTAGACACAACTGAACAACTATGTACTACATATATTTATATACTGAGAGAAGAGCTGAATTATGTCATTTCAGTCTTGACATTCTCAGTATAAACAAGTCCAGAGGAAAGAAGGGAATTGTAACTAAATGGTTCCCCTTGGTTCTCTGTAATGCCAAAATGCAACAACTACTTTATGGAGATATGTGGTCATTTTGTATGGAATGATCATAATAATAAGTCTTTCTAAAAGAATACCACTTAAAAATAAATGCCACTTTTGCATCAACATTGTTTACAGAGGATGGTGGTGGGGGCAGGGGGGACTCTTGAGGGGGAAAGAAACTCTACCAAGAACTCAATAAGAGCCTCCAAGTTAAATCAGTATGTATTTGGATAGTTGGTGACTTCAAGGCAAAGGTGGGAATGGTTGAGGATGGTGAAAAATACCTTGAAACACAGGTCAGGAAGAAGGAATGAGAGAAACTAATAATTTGTAGACTTACATGTGTTAAACCTGAAAATTTGGTTGAAGGAAACAAACAAGCTAGGTGATAGAAAAATACATGTTATTTATTATTTTCCCTTACTTGTACGTACAAGGAGTCAGAGCATAGGCTCTGGCTGTCTGAACAAAGGAATGAGAAAACTTATATATGTTATTTTAGCAGACTTAGCAAGCCTGTATTACCTCACGTTTATGGCCCCCACGTATGTTTAACCATGATACAAGAAGAGGATTTTCCTTAATGGAAGGAATGTTGACAAAGGTCAGTTAATATTAAGCGAGGTAGTCTCTCTTGGGTTTAGGGTCTCATCCCTTAATGGCTAACAGGTATCTGGCCTTGTTGACAGTGGTAAGGGTATTTCCTGAGCAAACTTTTAGAGAACCAGGTCCTGGATCTTCATCCAGTTACTCATTAATTCAGGTTCTGGGTCTAGTTGAAATTAAAAATGATATAAAATAGTATAACATTTTCCACATTTCCTCCTTTTGGTCAAAGGCAAACTGAAAGTTTCACCTGAAGACCAATTAAGGTATGGAAAAACCTCTATAAACAAGCGGAGGGAGCAAGTTGCAAGGGGCAATAAGCCAAAGACACCAAAAGTACAGGTAAACAGTCTTGAGAATGCAAGGGACTCAGAAAGGGAGCTGTCCTTCGTACAGGTTCTGGTCCAGAGTCTCTGGAGGGGCTGCCTGCGTCTGATGCTGTCCCCTTCAGGCTCCTTTGAAACCGGAGGGCAAGGTCCCCCATGGGCTCAGATGTCCACTCAGGAGCACGGGCAATCATCAGATGTGACAGAAGGATCAAGGAGTCCATATCCACAAGTTGGCAGCTGTAGAAGTAGTCAGATCCGACAGGAGCTCCCAGAACACATATGATTTGATAACTGAGAGAAAAACAGCACAACATAGGTCCCAGCCACACAGGGCTAAGTTCAAACAGTGCAATAAATGGTTCAGTATCCCAACCACACAGGGCTGAGTTTAAATAATTACAATAAAGTTTTTTTCCTAGCAATTCACAAAACTGCACAATTACATTAAGTACAGACCAAACCACTTAGACGGTTCACAATAGAGGGGGAAATTTGCATGTCACATGTTTTACATTGAGTTTGGCCTTTACTTCCTTGATTAAATTAGGAGTCCTTGAAGACCTCCTTGCCTCAAGGGAAAGCCTAGTTTACATGGGTTTGAGTGACATGTTTGTGACATCAGAGGCTTTTAGACCACGTGGGTTTAAGTTGCATTTTTATGACGATTTAGGTCATGTGGGTGAGTGACATGTGTGACTCACCTTTGACCCTGAAGAAGATATATAAACGCAGAGGCTGGCTTTCTCTTTCGGAGCTCTGAGCCACAGCGGGAGTGGCACGTGACTCTGAGCCAGGCTTGTCGAGCTCCCAGCTGAGATCGGATGTTGATGGTGACTTGGCAACTATCAATTGTATTTGGTCTGTTCATAAATGTAAATGTATGTTTGTAATTTGTTCGTATTTGCTCTGAATTTCAGGGTGCTGGCTTTTCCCCCTGAACTAAGTGAATGATATTTGTATATTTGATTAAATTGAGATTGTTAACGCATTAATGTTGCTTTCCTTAGTAAAGCAGATCAAAAGAACCTGTGTTGGCAGCTTTCTGTGTGCTGGTTGTTGGTAGGTCTTACACCCCTTCAGCAGCCGCTAGCAGATTGTTGTAAAAACTGGTCACATAAGAGAGAGTGAGGGCTGACAGTCAGACAGTACAAGTGCTCTACTAGTATCCTCACAGTGATACAAGGCAGCAAGAACCTCTCTAGAGCAAATTTATGGGAGGACATGGACATGGAAGAGTAGTACAGGATATGCAGACTTGGATAGGTTGTGATCTGTGTTAGTACTGGCAACAACATCCAAATCAATGAGCTCACAGATTCATTTGCATATTTGAGGGAGTACATATGTTGTTTCCTCCAACATAAGGTATACTCTTTAAGGGTAAGAACTGTTTCATTTATTGTCTTTGTGTTCCTAACACCTTGGAATGTTTCTTGGTTAATTTCTGCCCCTCTTCTTGTCTCCTATGAATTACAGAGCATCTCTACTGCTATTCTTTTAAACTTAAAGATCTATGTTAATATAGCTACATTAACTAATAGATCTATTAATTCGGGTACTATTCACTAAACCCCTCTATCACCTGGATTCTTTATTCAAATCCCACTCTCTAGTCATTGGGAAAATGCATTTGAATAGGTATTCCCAATACAGTCAGTGAAAACATTTATTAAACATCTACTGTGTGCCAAGCACTATGCTAAGTGCTGGAGATACAAGCAAAAGACAGTCTCTGCTCTCAAGGAGCTCACAGTCTAATGGAGAAGAAGACATGTAAATTACTATGTATAAAAAGATATATCCAAGATAAATTGAAAATAATACAGGGAAGACACTAGAATTAAGAGAAGGCACCATAGGCTTAATCGATCAATCAGTAAACATTTATTGAATGCCTACCTTGTGCCAGGCACTATGGCTAAGCACTGGGGATACACAAAGAGGCAAAAGATAGTTCATACCCTCAAGGAGCTTACAATTTAATGGGATACAACAGGCAAATAAAGATATGTTATAAACAGAATAAATAGGAAATGATTAAAAGAGAGAAAGCACTAGAATTAAGAGAGGTTCAGGAAGATTTCCTGTTGAAGGTGAGATTTTAGTCAAGACTTAAAGGTAGCTAGGGAGGGTCAGTAGTCAAATCTCATAAGGGAGAGCTTTCTAGACAGGGGGTCAAAGAAAATGCCTGGAGCTAAGAGTTGGAGTATCTTGTTTGTGAAACAGCCAGGCAGGCTTAAGCAACCAAAGCTACCATACCAGCCAACCAAGGAGGTCTCTAAAGGTCCAAAGCCATTCAGTGACTCTCAGGATTCTGGGAAACATGGATCCTGAAACAAGGGGGCACAAAAGGCCAACAGACTTTGACAAATTGCATGCTGTACAAGTGGATATTATATCAGTTCACGTGTTCCATTTATTATGCTAAGCAAGCCTTAAGACCCTAGCAATAGTGAACATACTTTGTCCATATCAGCTTTGTCTACCTTTAATCATTAACTATTTGAGAGGAGTTCTTATTGAATTAAACTCTGTATTTGCTTTATTTCCTCTATCCCTGGGATAGGAAATATTCATTAAAATCAGTTTTTTTCATGTATGTTGATTAGCTTTGCTTATTAGCCTAGAATGTCCAGAGCATAGATACCAAGCATCCTTTTCCCCCCACAGTACTTAGATCAGGGTTTTATACATAGAAGGGTACTTAGTCCAGGATTTTTGACAGATTGCTAAGAATATACGCATTAGGGATCCAATAGCTCTGCAATAATTTATCTTTCCATGTCAATCCATATCAAACAAACTAGTCTTTCTAATTTACCCATATAAAGTTTAGTATGATGATGTCATATTGAGTACATGAGAGATGGGCCTTAGGGAGACAGGAAGGAATTAGGAATAAAGGGTGGGACAGAAGGAGAATAGGTGCAGCTAGGTGGCACAGTGGATAGAGAACTGGGCTTGGAATCAGGAAGACTGTCTTCATGACTTCAAATCTGGCCTCAGACACTAGCTATGGGACCCTGGGCAAGTCACTTAATCCTGTTTGCCTCAGTTTCCTTATCTGTACAATGAAGGAAATGGCAAACCACTCCAGTATCTTTGCCAAGGAAACCCCAAATGGGGTCATGAAGAGTCAGATATGACTGAAAACAACAATAACTGAATTTAGAATCCAGAACCTAGTAAGTTCTCCACCCACTTCACCATTTGTAAATCATGCCAGCCACAAGGACTCCTTCTGTAGGGTTCTTTGTTTCTATGGCACCCAGCACTCCAGAACACTAAGAAACCAGGGTTCACAGAAAAGAAGATTCTATTCCTTGTCTCACTGAATTTTCAGTGTTTCCTTTTTCCTCCTTGCCCTGCCTGAGGCACAGGGCCCAAATGAGCTAAAAGAGGAGCCTGGATTCCCAATTCCTCCATGAAAATAAGGCATCAGACAGTTGGGAACAATGCCTGCAGGAAGAGGGGAAAGGGGAAAAGAGAAGGCTGAAATTTGCTTCTTCATCTGATCCTGAGTCACACTAGCAATTATCATACCCCATCTTCAACTTGCATCATGGAAAATTTGGAGACAGAGCATATTTATAAAAAACCTGGAGACATTGTAGATGGCATAATTGTTTTGGAAATAGGTGAGGAACTTATGGTGTGGAAGCGGGGAGGTAAAAGAAAGAGGAGGTTTTGGGGAAAAGCAAATTAGAGAAGGGCAGATTGGTGTGCAGTATTAAAAACTAGGCTAAAAGCACACACAGGCAGAGTAGGAATTGAGAGTTGTGGGTTGGAAAATGATAATGCTGTGAGAAGAAAGGGGTGTGGGCAGAGGAATAGTGAGAAAGTCTGGGTTTTGACATTAAATAAATTATAGGTCAGTTGAATGGAATCAACTTAGTAGGTTGAACTTATTGTGAACTTATTTTGAGTAGGGATTATTTCATTTTCCTGTATCCCCAAAGCCTAACATAGTGTCTGGCACATAGCAGGTACCCAATAAATATTTGTTTGATTGAAGGAAAATTGACATTAAAAAGGAAAACTTATAAAAACATGTTATTAACATTATAATAGACTTATATAGGAAAAACAATAATACAATTCAACCAAGGAGTTAATGTTACTATGATTAAAATGACTATGGGCAAAATCAAGCCTAGATAACCACTTAAAAGGTGAACTTAGTTGCAATGGTTACCTGTGTTAAACTCCTTTAGTACTAGATTGTCCCACTGGGTACCCTCATGAAACACACCTTGTTGTAGTACTTTTTGGTTTTCTTGGCATTCTCAAACCCTCAAACTCAAAGTTGGGCCACAGGGATCTGGAGAAGGGCAATAGAGGGAAAGAACCAGATGTTTCAAGATGTGATTCAGAATAACTGGGTGATAGCTTGTTGTTCCTCTGCTCCATTCAAGGCAGACTTGTTGGAAGAGGATGTGTGGAAGTCTTCCTCCTGAGGGCACAGAAAGGAGGTGGTACGGTTGTTTGGGGAGCTATCTACAGAATCTCTCTGAACTTACAGACAAGTCACTGAGTGAGGAGTCTCTGCCTCTTTCTTCTCTCTAAAAACACAGCTTTGCCTGCCAGTTATTCTTCTTTTGATGATTGAAGCCAATAAGAACAGGGGAAAGCCTGTGGAAAGAGCAGGGATAGAGATCAAAAGGGATGGCCAAGGAGAAGAGGGGAAAAGATAAGGATGAGAAGAGAAACACAGAGGACCAGTACCTCTTAATCAGGGAATAAGTGAATACCTATGTCCCAAGTCCTGTCAGCTATGTAAAGACTTACTCTAAAGACATACTCTCTTACAAGACAACAAAAGATGAATGGCAATGTTGGTGGAAGGAAACAAAATGTATGGCACCTTTTGGTGGGATTCATATTGGGGAAATTTTTCAACTTGGTTCCCCAAGGGCTTAAGTCAAAAGCACCCCATTTCAACTGCATAATAAGCAGAATAGAGAGAAAGAATGGTTAGGTGACTAAGTCATGTTGACTTTGGCCCTTCTGCAACTATATCATGCTCTAGGGGTAAGGAAGATGATCCTCCAATGATGTCTTCCTTCCAATCTGGAGACATGAGAGTTGTGGAGCCTGTATATAAATTGAGTGGGAGAAGAGTGGAAACAGGAACTCATTTGGGAATGTGATCTTTTGACCCCCAGGGATGTGGTTAGAGCTTTTAATATGACTGTGTTAATTTTTCTGATATTGAACAATTTTTAATCATTGAACATTGATTGTTTTCCTGGTGCTGAAGCATCTTTGCATACCTGGTATAAATCCAACTTGGTCATAATGAATAATTTCTTGGGTAAGTTGCTGTAAATTGCTTAGACAAGATTTTGTCTAAAATTTTTTAATTAGTCATTAATGATATTGGCCTATAGTTTTCTTTTCATATTTTATTCTTCTTAGTTTAGGTATTAGGATTATATCTGTTTCATAAAACAATTCTGGTAGGGTGATTTCTTTCTCAGATTTTGAGAATAATGTTTATGGTATGGGTACTAATTGGTCTTTAAAAGTTTTCTAGAATTCTCTTATTAATCCATCATGACCAGGAATTTTTTCCTCTAGTAGTTCCTTTACAATTAGTTTTATTTCCTTTTCTTAGATTGGGTTTAAATAACCCAGTCTTAGATCTTAAATAACCCAATCTTAAATAGAGTTCTATCTGATCTTCTGTCAGTCTGGGTATTTTGTATTTTTGAAGATATTCCTCTGTTTCTTTTGTGTTCATGATTTTGTTAACATATGACATAATAGGTTCTTATCATTCCTTTTATTCTGATTTTGTTGTGATTTCATATTACTCATTTACTATTTTGGTTATTTGATTTTCTTCTCTCTTTTTAATTAGATTAACTAAAGCTATCAGATTGGCAATTTTGTTAATCTTTTAAAAGAGCTAACTTTAAGTTTTATTTATCATTTATATAAATTCATAAGTTTCCAGTTTATCTATTTTCCTCTAATTTTTATATCTTTTATTTTTTGCTTATTTGGATTTGCTTACTTGTTACCTTTCTAATTTTTATGTGTCTATTCAATTCATTGATCCTATATTTTTATGTTTTGTTAATATGTGTTTAATGTGTGTGTTAATGTGTGTTCCCCTGATGACTGCTTTAGCTGCATACTAGAAATGTTGGTATGTCGTTTCATCATTATCGTTTTCTTTCACACAGCTATTTATCGTTTCTATGATTTGTCATTTGATACATGTACTCTTTAGGATTTTGTTGTTAAATCTCTATTTGGGTCTGTGTGTTTTGTTTGTAGTCCCTGACCCAATAATTCATCTTATTGCATGGTGATCCATACAGGATGCATTTACTATCTCTGCCGTTTTACATTTGTTTGTAATACCCATGTCCTAATACATGGTCACTTTTTGTAAAAGTTCCATGTATGGCTGAGAAATACATATATTCTTTTGCAGTCTCATTTAGGAAATACCAGATTGCTGAATTTCTCAGTAATTGTTTAGTTCTATATTTCCCTCTTCATTTGTCTGTTAGACTTATCCAAAACAGAGAGGGATAGTGTAATCTCTTATGACTATTGTTTTGTTATTTATGTATTCTTGCAGCTCAGCTAATTTTTCCTTTATGAATTAGGACTCTAAGGCATTTGGAGCATATAACTTTAATACTGATATTAGTTTATTATCTATGGTTCCTTTCAGCATAATACAGTTTTCTTGTTTATCCCTTTTTATTTTTTTGAATATTTATTTTTGCTTTGTCAGATAGCATGATTGTAACTCCTGATTTGTTGGATTCACTTGATTCATATTAAATTTTTTCCTACTTCTTGGTTTTATTCTGTGTAAGCCTTTGTTTTTTTTTTAATATGTTTCTTGGAAGCAACTGATTGTGGAGTTTTATTTTCTTATCTAGTCAATTTTTTTTTTCATTTTGTTGGATTGTTCAATCTATCTACTTTAAAGTTTAAAGAATTAGGTTTATATTCTCCTCCATTTGTCTCTAATATTGGGGATTTTTTCAAGTTATGACTTGTTCCCCTCTTCCACAGTACTATGTCTCTTTGATTACTTTTGCTTGATCTTTTATAATGTGGTTCTATTCCCACTGGTTCTCTTTCCTTCACCCCTGAGTGCTCCTTCCCATTTGTTACCTCTTTCACTTTGGAGATGTTCCTTTCTTCCCCCTGCTTTTATTTGATTATTTATTTCTTCCCTTCTCCTTTTCTTCTCAATCAAGCAAAATCTCCCTTCCTCTTTTCATATTCAACTTGTCCTGTTCATTCTTTTTAAAATTTTTATTTTCTGCAGCCCTTTCCAGAGAAGATTTCTCTCCCTCACTCTCTTCATAATCCACCTTCCCTTTCTGTGTACTCTAGACCCTCATTCTCTGATTCATGGTCCCTGTACTTATCTAGTCCCTCTCTAGTCTCTGTATTCTGCATGGAATTAAAATTTCTGAGGTACCCATTCTGGGCTCTTCATTCTAAGCATCTCTGCCACTGTCTTGGAGAACCCACTTCCCTTTCCCTCTTTTCCATTTGTACTTCATTCCCAGAAAAATACTAACTCCTTCAGGTGATAGAGAGGACACTGCTCCATGACAAGAGGCCTCCCTACACCCTCAATTATGCAGCCCACCACTAACCTTTGCCCTCCCTCTGATCCTTACTCATTTGCTTCAAAATCTCTGGGTCCATGCCTTTCCACTCCCCCAGGCATCAGTTGCCTCCAGGACCAAAGTGGAGGAGTGCTGGTACATGATTTTCTGTTTGCAGATGATTGTGCACTCAATGCAACCTCTGAAGCTGAGATACAACAGAGTATGGATCAGTTCTCTGGTGCTTATGCTAATTTTGGCCTAGCAATTAACACCAAGAAATACAGGCGCTCCATTAGCCACCACCATACCATACATACGTGGAACCATTAGTTACAGCAAATGGAGAAGTTTTGAATGTTGTGGATAAGTTCACTTACCTTGGTAGTGTACTTTCCAGTGATGTACACATTGATAATGAGGTTGATGCATGCATTGCCAGAGCTAGCTCAGTGTTTAGGAGGCTCCAAAGGAAAGTATAGGAGAGAAGAGGTATTAGACTGACTACCAAACTGAAGGTCTACATAGCCATTTGTGCTGACCTCACTGTTGTATGCCTGTGAAATCTGAACAGTATACCAACACCATGTGGGGAAACTGAATCACTTCCATTTGAATTGTCTTAGGAAGATTCTGAAGATCACCTGGCAGGATAAGATCCCAGACACTGAGGTACTTTCTCGAATTAAACTGCCAAGCATTCAAACTCTGCTTCAGAGATCACAACTCTGATGGGCTGGTGATGTTGTTCAAATGAAAAACACACACTTGCCAGAAAGACTATTTTATGGAGAACTCACACAAGGCAAGTGTTCACATGGTGGTCAGAAGAAGTGATCCAAGAACATTCTCAAAGTCACTCTTAAGAACTTTGGAACTGATTGTGGGACATAGGAGATAGTGGCAAAGGACTGCTCATCATGGCATGCTCATATCAGAGAAGGTGCTGTGCTCTTTGAGCAAAGCAGAATTGAAACAGCTCAAAGGAAACACAGGATACAAAAATTTAGAGAATCTACCCCAAATGTTCAAATGTACCCCAAATGTTCTGCCCGACCTGTGGTAGAGCATTCTTTTTTTTTTCAGCCAAGGGGAAAGACAAAATCTATTAAGGGTTTGCCATAATGGGTTGTCTTAAAAAATCCCACCCTTTGTGATGCCTGTTTTCTTTTTTTTCTTTTTTCTTTTTACTTTATTTAATTTAATATATTTAGTTTTCAGCATTGATTTTCACAAGAGTTTGAATTACAAATTTTCTCCCCATTTCTACCCTCCCCCCCACTCCAAGATGCTGTATATTCTGATTGCCCTGTTCCCCAGTCAGCCCTCCCTTCTGTCACCTCACTCCCCTCCATCCCCTTTTCCCTTCCTTTCTTGTAGGGCAAGATAAATTTCTATGCCCCATTGCCTGTGTATCTTATTTTCTAGTTGCATGCAAAAACTTTTTTTTTTGTTTTTGAACATCTGTTTTTAAAACTTTGAGTTCCAAATTCTCTCCCCTCTTCCCTTCCCACCCACCCTCCCTAAGAAGTCAAGCAATTCAACATAGGCCACATGTGTATCATTATGTAAAACCCTTCCACAATACTCATGTTGTGAAAGACTAACTATATTTTGCTCCTTCCTAATCTATCCCCCTTTATCCAATTTTCTCCCTTGACCCTCTCCCTTTTCAAAAGTATTTGTATTTGATTACCTCCTCCCCCATCTGCCCTCCCTTCTATCATCCCCCCTTTTTTATCTTCTTCTTCCTTCTTTCCTGTGGGGTAAGATACCCAATTGAGTGTGTGTATGGTATTCCCTCCTCAGGTCAAATCTGATGAGAGCAAGATTCATTCATTCCCCCTCACCTGCCTTCTCTTCCCTTCCTACCGAACTGCTTTTTCTTGCCACTCTTATGCGAGATAATTTACCCCATTCTATCTCTCCCTTTCTCCCTCTCTCAATATATTCCTCTCCAATCCTTTAATTTGATTTTATTTCTTTTAGATATCATCCCTTCATCTTCTACTCACCCTGTGCCTACTCTCTCTCTCTCTCTCTCTCTCTCTCTCTCTCTCTCTCTCTCTCTCTCTTTATATATATATATATATATATATGTATATATCTATATGTAATATATATATGTAATATATACACATACGTACATATATACATACATACACACACACACAGACATATATATATATATATATATATACATATATATATGCATATTCCCTTCAGCTACCCTAATACTGAGGTCTCATGAATCATACACATCATCTTTCCATGTAGGAATATAAACAAAACAGTTCAACTTTAGTAAGTCCCTTGCGATTTCTTTTTCTTGTTCTTTTTCTTGATTACCTTTTCATGCTTCTCTTGATTCTTGTGTTTGAAAGTCAAATTTTCTATTCAGCTCTGGTCTTTTCACTGAGAAAGTATGAAAGTCCTCTATTTTATTGAAAATCCATATTTTGCCTTGGAGAATGATACTCAGTTTTGCTGGGCAGGTGATTCTTGGTTTTAATCCTAGCTCCACTGACCTCCGGAATATCGCATTCCAAGCCCTTCGATCTCTTAATGTAGAAGCTCCTAGAACTTGTGTTATTCTGATTGTGTTTCCACAATACTGAAGTTGTTTCTTTCTGGCTGCTTGCAGTATTTTCTCCTTGATCTGGGAGCTCTGGAATGTGGTAACAATATTCCTAGGAGATTTCTTTTTGGGATCTATTTGAGGAGGTGATCGGTGGATTCTTTCAATTTCTATTTTGCCCTGTGACTCTAGAATATCAGGGCAGTTCTTCTTGATAATTTCTTGAAAGATGATATCTAGGCTCTTTTTTTGATCATGGCTTTCAGGTAGTCCAATAATTTTTAAATTATCTCTCCTGGATCTATTTTCCAGGTCAGTGGTTTTTCTAATGAGATATTTGACATTGTCTTCCACTTTTTCATTCCTTTGGTTCTGTTCTATAATATCTTGATTTCTCATAAAGTCACTAGCTTCCACTTGCTCCAATCTAATTTTTAAGGTAGTATTTTCTTCAGTGGTCTTTTGGACCTCCTTTTCCATTTGGGTAATTCTGCCTTTCAAGGCTTTCTTCTCCTCATTGGCTTTTTGGAGCTCTTTTGCCATTTGAGTTTGTCCACTTTTTAAGGTGTTGTTTTCTTCAGTATATTTTTCAGCATTTTTTGGGTCTCCTTTAGCAAGTCATTGACTTGTTTTTCATGGTTTTCTCGCATCCTTCTCATTTCTCTTCCCAATTTTTCCTCTACTTCTCTAACTTGCTTTTCCAAATCCTTTTTGAGCTCTTCCATGGCCTGAGACCAGTTCATGTTTTTCTTGGAGGCTTTTGTTGTAGGCTCTTTGACTTTGTTGACTTCTTCTGTCTGTATGCTTTGGTCTTCTTTGTCACCAAAGAAAGATTCCAAAGTCTGAGACTGAATCGCTGCCTGGTCATGTTTCCAGTCAACTTACTTGACCCTTGAGTTTTTCAGCGGGGTATGACTGCTTGTAGAGTAAAGAATACTTTGTTCCAAGCTTGAGGGGATGAGCTGTTGTTTTCAGAGCTATTACAGCCAGCTCTGCCACACCAGCACTCCTCCTTTCCCAAGAACCCCCAACCCGGACTGGACTCAGATCTTCAGCAGGCTCTGCACTCCTGCTCTGATGTGCCACTTAATTCCTCCCACCAGGGAGGCCTGGGGCCAGAAGCAACTACAGCTATAGTTCTGTAGCTGCCCCACCTGTGCTGCCCCTGAGGCGGTGGCTGAACTGCAAACTCTATCACCCTGTCCCCAGCAGCTTTTCCCACTAACCTTCTCTGTTGTCTTTGGTATTTGTGGGTTGAGAAGTCTAGTAACTGCCACAACTCACTGATTCAGGGAGCTAGGGCCCGGGCTGGCTCCTGGTCTGGTTGGTCCGTGCGGCCTAGACTAGGTTCTGCTCCGCTCCTCTCCCAGCTCCGTGCGCAATAGACCTCACCCAGCAACCATCCAGGCCGTCCTGGACTGGAACCCTGCTTCCCTCTGCCATTTTGTGGGTTCTACAATTCTAGAATTGGTTCAGAGCTATTTTTTATAGGTTTGTGGAGGGACTTGGCAGGGAGCTCATGCTAGTCCCTGCTTTCCAGCAGCCATCTTGGCTCTACCCCACTGTGGTAGAGTATTCTGAGCTTGTATTGGTTGGATCAGCCATAGTCAGACACACTGAAACTTGACTCTAGCATAGTGATGTCATTTTGGTCCTCTTAGAGAACTAAGGACAACAACCAACCAACCAACCAGTCTCCAGGAGCTCTAATATGCGCTGACCCCAATCCTACCCTCCCACCTCCCACCAAGGCAGGATGAGTGGTCTCTCCAAGAACCTGCAGACAACACCCAGCACAAGGTTCTCTTCTCCATTCACAAAGGAATCTCTCTTCACCCAAAAAAGTCTACCATCATCAAAACAAGGCTTCCCCTTCTCCCTCTTCCCTACTCTTTAATACCTCTTCACCCACTCCTATATAAGCTGTCCTCTTCCTGACAGACCAGACAAGTCATATTCCCTTCATTGCTAGCCCCTGACTTGACCAAAGCACATCACACACTGCTCTCTAACCTGCTCCTTCCCTCCTCCCTTCTACACCCCTTCTCATTTTGTTATTTAGTCCCATTGATTCCTGTCTAGACGTGCTACAAAGTTCAGTCCGTGTCTAAGGCCTGTCTTTCCACCATCACTTCCACTTGACTTCTGCCTTCACCTCTGTTTCCTTGAGTATAATTTGGAACAAATTTAGAACAAAGTCTCTTTATAGTCTTTCTGTTGTTTGTTGCTTTTGCTTTTGCTGTCTTTGGCTGCTGCACTTGTTCATCTCTCCTGCATTTCTGTTATCTGGGGTGTTTAAGAAGCAAATAATCTCTTCAGGTCTAGTTTTCTTTCTAAGAATGTTTCAAATGACTTTTTAATTATGGAACATCCATTTTTTTTTGGTTTAAGCTCAGATTTGCAGGGTAGGTCACCTCCATTGCTTTTCAGAATACATTATTTCATCCCCTCCTGCATTTTCTATTGGTACAGGATAATCTTGTGTTACTTGTTTTTCTTTTCCTTTGTATTTGAAGGTCTTTTACCTGGTTATTTGCAAAATTTATTGTTTCTCCATGGAATTGTTCAATTTAATCACTACGTATTTCAGAGTACGCAGCCTTGGGTGGTTTTCTGGAAATATTCTATGGATTCAGAAATCCTCAAAGTTTTCTGTTATTATTTGCTGCATTTTGATATTCAAGTTTTTTGACTCCTCGTATTTTTCTGGAAAGCATATAACCCTTAAGTTGATAAAAACAATGTGTTTTGTTTGTTGGAGAATATGTTTTCTTTTAATGTTTTTGCTTTTCTTCTTCCAGATTATCTTTCACTTTGTGTATCTGCACTCACAATCAGTTGTCTTTCTTTTGTTTCTTTGATGAGACTTGCTACAGTGGATTCAAAATTTTCTATTCTAATTATTTCTACTGTTCAGGCCATAAATTCTACTCTCACAGTTCCCATTTTACCTTTACACCACTCAGGAAAAGCATGCTGTGGTTCTATGATCTCCTCAGTATGCACAGGGTCTCTTTGCATTTGTTTTGCTATATGCTTTGCTATGACTGAACTCATTTACTA
Organism: Trichosurus vulpecula; assembly: GCF_011100635.1. Taxonomy (NCBI): domain Eukaryota; kingdom Metazoa; phylum Chordata; class Mammalia; order Diprotodontia; family Phalangeridae; genus Trichosurus; species Trichosurus vulpecula. The sequence continues at coordinate 277,721,964 of NC_050577.1, read as the reverse complement.
GATATTTGTAGGCCATATTTCCTTCTACTGTTAATGTTTTCCCTATTGGTTTATTTACTTACGCTCAAGGACTTGGAGTTTCCTTCTTCCTTAGACCTTTGGTAATTTCAGTCATCATTGTCATCGTTGTTATTTTCTCCTTTTGGTCACTTTCTGACTCCTTCCCCTGTGATAGTGGTTTCCTTGGGGATTGGACCTCATAGCGTGTTAGCCTTCTTCCATACCGGGAAATTCAGTTCACCAGCCTAAGTTTCAAACCTGAATGACTTTTTGGGGGGACAAACTGGCCCTGACTGGATGCTGAACTACTTCTCTTAGGCTCAGTGGAGTGCAAGACAACTCCACGCACACAATGTCTTGTCTTGTTCCCTCTGTTCCTCAGTTCTCTGGCCCAGTGGTATAGAGTACTGCCATGTTACTACTATCTCTGCCTGGAAAAACTTCTGCCATTTAGAGCTTGGATTTCTGCAGCACTGAGAAGAGGTAAGGGTCAGGGTATAGAGTTGAGCTCATTACAAGTACAGACAAGTCTACTGGGATCTAAAAGAAGAAAGATGTGTCCCCAAAAATGTGGGGCCCCAGAGGATAGATCATGGTGGAGGGAGGGAAAAGGTGATTTGCTAACTAAGTAAACATCTAGACCAAGGGTGTCTAACCATTTTTTATGTCACTGACCCTTTTGGCAGTCTAGTGAGTCAACACTTTCTCAGAATGATGTTTTTAAATGCATAAAATAAAAGCCATAAGATTACAATGAAAACCAATTATATTGAAATGAAGATGCATTTTTTCCCATCCACACTCATGGATTCCCTAAAATCTGTCCATATGCCCCAGGTTAAAACCCCTAATTTATGAATAATAGGTATGGAATTAAGAAGAAAGAAGTTAAGTGGGATCAAGAAGAAAGTAGGGATGGGATGTGAGGGCTAACATCCTGGGTATTCCTTTTTGTTCATGGAAAATTGGAGGGAGGAGGAACTTGCTATCCAGGGAGTAAAGGAAGAACTAGAAGGCAAAGGAGTCTTCCTGAAAAACTTAGAGCAGAAGGACCCTGGCCAGGCACTGAGCTCTGACCTCCCAGCATCTTGGAGCAAGGAATGGAAGTGACAGTTTTCCCTCCCATGCCATGGCTCTGCCTAAGTTATGCCTAAGGGAGGTTTCAGGGCCCTTGTAGCTTAGGCCTTTGTGTATTCAATCAACAAACATTTAGTAAGCACCTATCTTGTGCTAGGTGTAGGGAATAGGAAGACAAACATGAAACAATCCCTGCCCCCACGGGGCTTCTATCAGGGGAAACACACATGAGATGAACATGTATAAAACATATGGAATGAGAAAGATAAGCCGAAACCAGTTTGTGAAGGGTCTTAAATGCCAAACAGATTGCTTTGAATTTGGTCCTACAGGTAATGGTGAGATTCTAGAGCTTTTGGGGAAGGGGAATGATGTGGCTAGACTTATGCTTTAGGAGCATTTGTGGGAAGAACAAAAGGGGAGAGACTGAATTTAGGATTTCACCTATTAGGAGGCTATCACAGTATTATAGTTGAGAGGTGATTGTACCTGAACTAGAGAAGTGGAGAGAAAAAGATGAATCATGGGAGACATAGAGAAAAAATTGACAGGACTTGGCATCTCACTGGATTTTGGGGGAGAGAGTGTGGTGAAGAATGGAGAAGAGGCAAAGTGACCCTGAAGTTATGAACCTTAGTGACATGAAGGATGGTGGTACATTCAACAAAAAATAGGAAGTGGAAGGAAGATGGGTGAGTTTAGGCAGTAAGACAAGTCACGTTGAATCTAAGATGTCCCCAAGACAACCAGTTGGAAATGTCTAATAGGTAGTTGGTAATGCAAGACTGGAACTCTGGAAAGAGATGAGGGCAGTAAACACATGTACATAGATACATACACATATGTGTGTATATATATGCATATGTATAGTTAATATACACGGAAGGTATTTGTATAGAATGATCATTGAACCCATGAGAACTAATAAGGTCACCGAGAGAGGGTATTGAGTGAGAAAAGGGACCAGGACAAAGCTTTGGTGTACATCATTAGGAGGTGGGATATGGATGATAATCTAGCAAAGGAGTCTAAGGAGAGATGAGACAACAAAGAAAGAAATATTCAACAAAGAGAGGAGAAAGTATGCAATGAGTAAGGGTGACCAACATTGGCAAATGCTGTGGAGAATTAAAAAAGGTTGAGGACTGAGAAAAAGCCATCGAATCTAGAGAGTGTAGTTTGTATGTGGATGTATACTTGTACACAGGCACCTGGGAATGTGGCAATGTGTGGCTCCTGGTGAGTATCCAGAAGAGAAACATTTCTTTAGAGGATTAGGCATGAGAGGATATATTAACATTTTGATAAGGAATGAGCTTAGACCTGAGGAAGAATTTTCCAATGGTTAAGGGTAAAGATATAGAATGAATTTATGGCATCTTTCCTGAAGATCTTAAAGAAAAGGAAACATTCCCTTGTGTATGGAAGAACATGCTAGAGACAAGGTGATGGCCTAGAGATGACCTCTTGAAGATGCTTCTAGTCTAGAACTCCTATGGATGGGTATGATAAAACTGCGGTATAGTGGATAGGGCACTAGTTTTGGAGTCAGGAAGATCTATATTCACATCTCACCTTGGAAACTTTTAGCTATGTGATCCTGGGCCTCTCTATGCCTCAGTTTCTTCATCCATAAAATGAGGGGGTCGGGCTTAATGACCTCTAAGGAATCCTATACTACTTTTGGTATAGAAGTGAGTGTATCTGTTTGTATGGAAATTAAAACCTTTTTCTGCTCCTTGATGGTAGCTACTTAGGCTTTGATGTCCCTTCGTAGTCCAACAATTATATTACTGCTGGGCCTTATGGGGCTGGGGTGCATCCCATTCAACCTCTCCACTAAGGGGTTCCTTTAAGTTCAGTGATTGGATTCAGTGCTAGAGGAGCCTGGCCTCTAATGAAAGGAGTTAGATTCCTTTTCTTCTTTTTGGATTCTTACATCCATACTCTAATGCCCCAGGGAAAAACTGCTTAAAGTTTAGGTTTGGCTCACTAAAACCTCCCCAAAAGACAGCAATAGAAAGATAGTCAACATACAGAATGAATCAGGTATGAGATAGATGTTTAGTTCCTGTCCCCCCACACATTTGTGCTTAACATACACAAGACCCACAAGCACAAATCATCAGAAACTTAAACAAGCAGCAGCAATAATTACTGTTATACCTTCCAGGGAGGTTGAGCCTCAAACCTCAGAATATGAAGGAATTCGCCAGACTGATGAATAGGTGTTGCGTTCCATCTTGGCTTTGCACTGTCCAAACAACTCTCTCCAGCTCCTCCTAGTGGTGGTTAGCTTCTCCAAGACTCCCCCAAGTACAGACAGCACTGACCGTATACCGAGTTAACTTCAAGAACTCTCCAACTCATAAGATTGTTTCCAACACACCCATCTTGGGACTGCTTTTTGATCAGCTGTAATCAGGAAAGGAAACACAAAGCAAAAAAGGCAGTGAAGGGCACAGACTTATGTTCACCTAGTTGAGCTCCCCTTCTCTAACTGGGGTTGGAGAAGGGTGGTCCTTCTCTCCCCAGCCCTCAGGAGATAGAATAGTCCTAACATTATGGAAGAGAGTGACTGAAGACCAGTCACTGTCACTGTCATTCTCTTTTAAAGATTCAGTGAGTCAGCAGCTTTTCCTATTCAGCAGCCAATAAGGGGAGTCCTTTAGCACCTTGGCACACATGCAGCCATGGGCTTCATCATCCCCAAACAGCCTAAATGCTCAACTACTACACCTGGTGGGCCAGAAGCAGCTAGGGCAGCTCTCTACTTGCCCTTTTGTTCTACACTAGACATCTTCCCCCACTTCTTGCTCTTTCCTCCAGCCCCATATCGGTACTGACCAAGTTCAATAAATGACACATACACAGGAAAGTATTCGTTACTTTGATGATGTAATAATGATTTGAGAGCCGAAAGCGAAACAGGTGAAGCATAGAAGCCTCTTGAGCCTGTATTTCTAGCTCCTCTAAGGATACCACCTGAGGGGAGTAGATAGTAATTTTTAAATGACATTTATATAGTATTTTAATATTTGCAAGATGATTTACATGTTCTCTTATTCGATCTTTACAATAGCCCTGTGAGGTAAGTGCTAGAGATAGTTAACTGTTTTGAATATAGAAACTGAGGGCTGGAGGAAGTTGAATGACTTTCCCGAGGTGACATGCACAGTGTCTGGGAAAGTATTTAAATCCACGTTTTCCAGACTCCAAATCCAGCACTTTGTTTGCTATGTCATTGCAGCAGGAGGGACTAAAATTATGCCTTAGAAAGAACTTTCCGTCATAGGCAGATGTTGGATCAGACCAGGGAAGAGGGCTGTTCTATCTCGGTGTTGATCGTCTTGAATAGGAGAAACCCCTGTCAATCTGAGCTGAGAGAGGGCTGTCCTGCTTATAAACAGGTCAATATCCTAAATGTATATGCCATTTTCTTCCTGCTAAGTGCAGGTGCTAGTAACTCCCCAAATATTGACAGAGGACCAGAGCCATCTGGAGAGTGAATGAAGATACCTGGCTGGTTCCTTAGCGGGAAAAAAAAGGAGAGGGCGGAGCAGCCTGGGCAATATCTCCTTGTGAGAAGGAGATAGTCTCTTTTCCTTCCCCCTCCCCTTTTGCTTCCACCTGGCTCCGCCCCAACTTCACCACGCTCCCCTCCCCGCAAAGGACAGTCAGCAGGGAAGCAGCCGTACAAGACTACAGGCAAGCTGGGGGTTACCGGGGACGAGCCAAAGGGGAATCAGAGCAAGTTAAATGGGGGTGAACCGTACTAGGACGATAAGGTGGGGCGAACTGGAGGAAAATGGGAAAGGGAAACAGCGTATATGGAATGAGAAGCTGGAGTGGAAAAGGGGGATGGGGAAGGACGGACTTGGAGAATCCTAGTCACTCAGCCAGGCATCCCACTCCCACCTGACTGCTTCACCTGCCAAGAACGGCTCTGCTGTCTTAAGGTGCAGGAAGGGGGTGGAGGCTACTTAGGGGGCTTAGCCCTTGCCCATCTACTCCCCTGCTCTAGCAGTCATCTAAGGACGAGGAAGTGCCCCCTGTGACATGACGCAGTCTCTCTGTGTTTTGTTTTTATGTCCACGTGTGCGTGGGGAGTGGGGGTGGGGAAGATATATGTATAGATAGATGTATGTCATTGGAGGTATTTGTATATACCAGAGTATGACTGTTTCTCTTAATATGTGCATGCATCTATCTGTGCAGATTCAGCTCTCCATGGATTTTTGTCTTTGTGTGTGTGTCTGTGAGAGTAGATTCATGTACATGTGTGTGTGTGATGCACAGATTTCCGACCTATCAATGACCCGACTTTCCCCTTGTTGCTATGATTCTCTTCCCAGTGAATCCTCAAGCGTATGAGACCCTTATGTAGTCACTTCTTTTCTGAAGGGAGTACTGATAGTGATCAGCTATGGTCAGGCAGGAAGGAATCAGTGAACTTAAATGATGAATAGTTCTTCCCTTCCTTCATTTATACTTCTTTCTGCTTTATTCTTTTTCTTTCCGTTTTTTCCAGCTTCCTTGGGTGATTGAGGTGTCTCTGTCCATGTATCTATGTGTGTAACTATTTGTTATTGTATGAATCCATGTCTTATATGTATAGAAAAAATAAGATGTTTCTGGATCTGTGTGTTCATATCTATATATTTGGCTCTGCTCATGTACTAAATACATTTAAGTGGTTATTATGAGCATGAAATATGCTGGGCACTAGGAAATACAAAAAAATTAAATGACATTCCTTATTCTTGAGAAACTTATAGTCTGGTTGGAAGAAACAAGAAATACATGCATAAAATAATTAAATATCAATACAAGGTGGTATATGATGTGGGGAGTAGTATAGATTATAAATAGGAACTAAGAGAAGTGAGATCTCAGTGGACTGTGAATACTCAGAGAAAACTTTTCATCAAAGTGGTTAGAATTGGGTTATATCTTAAAGGATTGAAAAGAGGGAACATTATAAGCAGAGAGTTCATACTTCATAAGCACAGGCAAGAATGAGAAATGGTGGATGGTGAACCAACCTGACTAGTGCTAAGGGTTTGTACTGGATAACAGTGGAAAATAAGGTTGAAAATCTAGGTGATGGAAGAACTTGATTGCCCAACAAAGCAATTTGGCTTTGATCATGTAGGCAAATGGAAAAAAAAAAGCCACATTGAAGATATTCGAGCAGTGTAGGGAAGTGATTAAAGTGATGTTTTAAAAATGTTAATCCAGTACCAGTATGTATGATAAATTGAACATTGAAGAGATTAGAAACAGGGACATCACGTAGGAATTCAGGTAGGAAATGGTAAAGGCTGGTAGTAGTGAAAATAGAAAAGTAAGGGATGAGCAAGAGGGACATTATGAAAGAAGCCTTGACATGATTTGGCAATTGATTAAGATGAAGTCAAAAGTGACTAAGATTTTAAGTTACGTGACTAAGTTAATGAAGACATATATTTATTTTCTGTGCTATGAGTATGAGTTCAATTCAAAGAACATTTATTAAATGCCTAGTAGGTGCCAGGTACTATCCTATGTGCTGAAGATACAAAGAAAAAAATGAGACAGTCTCTGCCCTTAATGAAACTATATTCTATGGAGGGAAAGCAAAATGTATGCAGACTCTAAGTTTAGAGAGGAGTAGAAGCACCAAGAGAAATCAGAAAGGGTCTTTTTGGGAGATGGAATTTGAGCTAAGCCTTGAAAAAAGGGAGGAATTTTCAGAGGCAGAAGGGAAGAGGGAGAGTGTTCCAGCAATAGAGAGAGCCTGTGCAAAGGCTTAGGAATAGGAGATAGGATTCTGGATTTGGAGTAAAAGTAGGTTAATTTGGCTGAAATACAGAGTACGGGTCAGTGAAAGCAGTCTGAAATAATAATGGGTTGAAACCAGATTTTGAAGAGCTTTAAATTTCAAATATAGGAGTTTGTATTTTATCCTAGAGGTATTAGGGAGAAACTAAAGGTTTTGGGGAAGGAATATGACATAGTCACTGTGATTAAGGAGTGTTGTTCTGGCAGCGACGTGGAGGCTGGGTTGAAGAGGAGAGACTGTTGTAAGGAGAATGTTATGAGGCTATTGCAATAGTCCAGGTGACAAGTGATCAGAGCTTTAATTAAGCCCTGTAAATAGAAAGAAAGGGATGCACGCAAGAGAAGTTGTGGAAGTAGAATTGACAAGACAGCAACTAATTGGATTGGATTGGAAGTGAGGAAGAATAAAAAATGAAGGATAATTCTGAGGTTATGAACTTTGGTGACCGGAAGAATGGTAGTATACTCAACCAAAAATCGGGAAGTTTGGAGGAGGTATAGGTCTGGGAAAAAAAGATAGTGAGTTCTATATTAAATATGGTTAGTTTGAAATGCCTATAGGGTATTTAAATGAATGTGCAGTAGGCATATGGTGATTTAGGACTGGAGCTTAAAAGAGAGATGAAGGTGGGATATGTAGATTTAGGAAATAGCTGCATACAGATGATAGTTGATCACCAAAAAGGGGATAGTATAGAGAAATAAGAAGGCCCAGGGAAAGGGTAAAGGACTTGGATGATTGCAAAGGAGACTGAGGAATAATGGACAAACATTACAAGGGGTTCAGAAGTGAGTAGCTGGAAATAGGGAAATGGAGCCAAGTATTCTCATGTATAAGAGATAGGAATAAGAGGGAAGAAAATGCCCTATATCCATATTGGTATATACATTTGTAGGACAAGTATGTACGGTCACATGGACAATAAGAAAAGCTAACCCTGGATACAGAGAAAACTGAGAGATAGTCAAGAGCCTGAGAGTGAGAATGGGATATGAAGAACCATAGAAAGTCTCTTAACTGTCACCAGTAACTCTCACTGCAACTTTAGTGCCCAATCCTAATCCTAAATCTCAAATCCTGATTCTAGCCCTTCTCTATATTTCTGAAATACAGATTATATTTCCAACCCTAACACCAGACCTAACCTTGCTACTTTATTAGCTCTCCATTAGTCCTCTACTCTCCTCGCTAAGTTTCTTCTTCCTTCACCCAGCCACCTCTACCTCCATCTTCCCATCATGACACCTTTAAAAAAGGGAAGAGTCCCTAGAGTTTGTCCCATTTCTTCTCTTCCAGTCAAACACCTCCCCTTTAATTTAGCCCTGTTCTCCAAATAGACCCCAGTTAGAGTGGGAGGGAAGTAGGAGGGATTAGCCCAGGGCTTACACAGCCTTGGGCTCGATTACACTGACATTTCAGCTTGTCACTCTGACAGGGAACAGCTCTGGGGCTCTTGTCTCGGGAAAGTTCAAAAAGTTGCCAAGTAACAGAGTCCAGACTCAGTGTAAGAAGCGGAGAACAGAAAAAAGGGAACCACCACCATTTCAAGCCAGCAACGTAGTGATCAATATCTCTCTTAACTGATCATTTTTGCCTTCCAGAGTGGACCATGAAGAATGACTCACATCTTGAGGCAAAAACACTGGGTATTGGCAAGGCCATTGCTGTGCTCACCTCTGGGGGAGATGCCCAAGGTAAGTGAAAGGGCCCTGCCCACTGAAGGGTCTGACAGCTGTGATCAATGAACAAGACCTCTTTAGAAACTTCAGACTCCAGAACTGGGCCTTGCCGAAAAGCCACTGTCACATTTAATACCCTTAGTGGATTTGAAGCCTGTAAAGTCTCCACGCTACTTATTTCCCTAAAAGATTCTTAAACTTCCTTTTAAGTTTTTCCAAAGGAAGGGTAGAGTGTCTCCTGGACTGTTTGGTACCGTAAAGGATTGGGCACCAGGTTTATTTGTCATTAGTTTATTCAGTAGAAAAAGAAGCAATAAATAAGGCAGGAAGAAGGAGTGACAGTAATTTGGTAAACAGGAGATGGAAGACAGAGACTCAGGTTCCTACAAGAGGTATCCAGGATCAGTGCTAAGACCTGAGTAGATTCTGGCATGTCCCCATATTTTTTTTTAACACTGATAGTTTAAACATCCTGGGATTACACAGCAGGTCAGCTAGCTTAGCCCTAACAAGTTATTTGCCTTCTGCTCCTTTCTCTTCCTTGCTTCCTCCCATCCTCTCCTTCAACATTTGCCCTTCCTTTTCCTGAAGGGTGAAAACAGGACAGAAATAGAAATCGTTGAATAGACTAGGACCACTGTGGGGAGGTAGTACAGAAAAGAGCAACAAAGAAAGAATCTGCTAGGACAGGGAAGGCTTGAGGAGCAGGAAGGTTAGGTGTGAAGGACAAAGGAAGTAGGGAATAGGAGTGGAAGAATTTCCCCTCTTTTCTCCTTCGTTTTTTTTTGCCTTGGTTAATTCCTAAACTGGTGAATAGAAGACAATCAAAGACATTGGGACAACCATACTTCAGGCCCTGACAGAAACCCATTAGAAGAGAGGAGAGAGGCACCTGGTCATTTAGCTAACCCTTATACTGAATAGCTAAATAAAGCATTTATTATATATTAATTTTTTTTGCTTCTCTTCTTCCAGAATGTTTTTCACTTCTGTGTATTTGCATTGCCAACCTGTTACTTGCTATTACAGATTCACATTTTTCTATTCTGGTAATTATTTTTGCTGTTCAGGCCATAAAATCTGCTCTCATAATTTTCCTGATTCTCTTTTAAACCACTCAGAAACTGTATGTTGTGGTTCTATGTCCTCCTCAAATTCCACAGGGTCTTCTGCCTCATGAAATGTTGTGTCATTTATTTTCCTTTGTTTAGCAGTACTTGTAGATGCCCTCCAAAAGCCGTATTTCCTTCTGCTATTAATATTTCCCATATTGATTTTATCTGCTTATTTTCAAGGTCCTTGAGTTTTCTTCTTCCTGAGATCTTTGGTAATTTGAGTCTTTCTTTTTAATCATGATTTTCCCTTCTTGCTCACTTTCTGACTCCCTCCCCTCTGATAGTTGTATCCCTGGGGGGATGGTTGTGTCTTAGCCTCCTCTCACAATGGGCAATTCATGTTCCACCTGGTTCTGGTTCCTTGCCTCAAGAGACTTTTGGGAGGACAGAATTGGCCCTACCTGGATGCTGGTTCTTTCCCTAAGGCTTAGTGGAGTGCTGCATAGCACCTTCTCTTCCCCCACCCCTATATCCTGTCCTAGTATCTTGCCCCACTTTCTCTTTCCCTCAGTTCTCTGGCCCAGCACCATTTGTTCCGAGAGCTGCCATGATGGTGCTATGAGGGTTGATTTCTGTAGTTTGGTTCTCCAGCTCTGGGGGTGGGTGGAGTGGGGTGTGAGGTTGAGTTCTATTTCGGGCCCAAACCCGTGTCTTACCTCTTTCTCTCTATTCCTCCGCTCTCCTGCAGAGATCTTTTACAGCACAGAACAGTGCTGCTATGGCACTGTAGTGGCCCCAGTAAATTTCCACAGCCTAAGGCGCTGGCTACAAACTTCCATAGCCTTGAGCCTGGATCTCCATAGCACTGGGAAGAGGGAGGAGGGTCTGCGCTGTGAGGTTGGGTTTTGTTTCAAATCTGTATGTCAGGCCCTTGAGTCAGCTAGCACAGCCTCAATGCCAGTAGCATGGTAAGGGGTAGAAGAGGTGATGCTGAGTACTGATATCAGGGTAGGTGTCAGTACATAGGTTTTCTTAACCTTCTTTTAGGTTCTAGGTGTCCTAAACCACAGAGACAGCTGAAGTTGTTTTACTTTGACACATAATTTCTGCTTTGGAAAGGTTTGAGAGGTCGTGGGAATTAGAGAAAATGTCTAGTCCTCCATCTTATTGATCTTGTGACCCAGAAGTCCAACTTCACCTAGAATTTTGTTTTATAGTCTGTGTAACAATAGAAAGAGAGAATGAGGATTTTCCTTGGAGAGCTTACAGTTTAATGGGCAGGTATCATACATACCTAAAACACAGGCGTAAGACATACGGTCCAGCACATACATAAGTCACACACCCCACCTAGCCAGTCCATTGCCAAGTCTGGTCATTTCTATCTCCGTACCTCTCCTATACCTCTCCTTTTTTCCACTCACACACTCTCATCACCTCTCACTAGGTCTATCACAATAGCCTTCTAATTGTTCTCCCTGCCTCAGATCTCTCCCCACTCTTACTTCATCCTCCATTCAGTTGCCAAAAGCATTTTCCTAAAGTATAGGGCTGACCACATCACCCCTTTATTCAGTCAATGCCAGTGGCTCCCTATTACCTAGGGATCAAATAGAAAGTCCTCTGTCATTTAGCACAGTTCAGAGCCTGTTCCTTTCCTGTCTTTCCAGTCTTCTTGCTCTTTCCTTCCCTCCATGCTGCTTCCAGTCCAGCTATGCACAAGACATTTCGTCTCCCCTCCATATGTCTTTGCACCGGCTATCCCCCGATGCCTGGAATCTCTCCCTCCTCACCTCTACCCCCTAAGTTTCCTGGCTGACTCATCTTGAGCTCTACCTTCTGTAGGAGGCCTTTCCTGGTCTCCCAGATTCTAGTGACATCCCTTCTGAAGTAAGCTTCAATTTATTCTGTATATATGTCGCATATACCTAATTATTTACATGTTGTTTCCCTCATTCAAATGACTATTGACAGCAGAAATGGTCGTTGTTTTTTTTTTAACCTTTTCTTGGTATTCTCAATGCTGAGTGCAATGCCTAGCACATAACTGCTTCATAAGTGTTTGCTAACTGACTAACAACAGTGTAGTGGAAGTCTTATGACTTCTAATCTAGGCCTCTTTCCACTATGCCATGCTGGGGCTATTTAGAGAAAGGGAGAGAAAAACATGTATAGCAAATTCCTTTCATTCAAGAATAGTATTCTTTCCAACTATAGATTTTGAATGCCAAACTCAGGCGGCTAGGACAGCTACTTCCTTGAAGACCACTTAGCCCAGGAGTGGGCAACATCTTCCTGAGTCAGGAACTTTCTTAAGGGCAGAAATGGTTTTGTATTTGTCTATATTGCCACAACCTAGCACGGCGTCCTTGAATATAACAGATGCACAATATTTACGGAAGGGCCTTTCTCTCTGTAAACAGAGGGGGATGGGTGAGATGCTGTAGAATCACAAAATCTTAAGGGTTGAAAGGTAGCTCAGATGTGAAGTATTTACCACTTGGAGGTGTTATGAAATCAAGTGCTTTGGGAACCATGAAGAACCGTCTACATTTGCGTTATCATTATCGTCTAATCTAGGTACTGGCCTTCTTCAAGACAAAATTTTCCAGGATTCTGTGACAGGTGCAAAGTTATACCCACAGCATTTATGAACATGTCACTGGGGACTAAAGAAAGTGAGAGTAAGACCTGAGAAGGCAAAGGGACAGAACAGAGCAGAGGGTCAGAAATATAGCCTGAAGAGTTCCCCAACTGAAATATCAGTCAACAAGTATTTATTTAGGGCCTACTATATACCAGGCATTGTGGTAAAGTGCTAGGGATACAAAGAAAGGCAAAAACAACTTCAGCCCTCCAGGAACCCACAATCTAATGAAGGAGACAAACAGGCAGAAGCACTTGTGTACGTACAGAAGATAAACAAGATAAATTGGAGGGAGTACAACTGAGGGTAAATTGAAAGGCAATTCAAACAGAGGTGAGGCCTAAGAAACACACTGCAGTGGAGCCCTAGGTCACTTGTATCATGGGTCTAGATTGGAAGCAGTATAGTAACAAGGGAGAGGAGCAGTATGAGGGAGAGTAGGGTAGAAACAATAGTCTCATTTGCTCCCCAGAGGTAGATAGATATTCAGAGTCTCTGGTCAAGATCAGCTAGTCCTTCGTGGCGGTGGGGGTTGGCGGGAGGTATCATGGCAATTATCAGAAAGAGACTTTTTGGCTCTTTCAGAGCCATAGGATCTATGTCAATACAAACTCATGGACTTCATCACATCCACCAAAGATGAGAGCAGGGCCAAGATTTTGCACACTCACCTCTAAATGTAAAGATCCTGGGATTCTAAATGTATTCAATGTCAACTTGTCACAGTCTCCCGATTTCACAAATTGAATACCATCGAGCCTTATGGAACAAATCATAGGTCCAGAAAGGAAATCAAGAGATCATCTAGTGGTCCAGCCCTCTGCAGGTATATAATTGTCTATTTAATTTTAAAAGAGATTTCAATATTTCTATCAATGTATGTTTGCCATGTCATTCGGGAAGTTCTCTTGTTGTCTAGCTTTAATCATTTCTGTTTCAATTTGGGATCTTGCCCTGTAGTTTTAGACTTAATCTGGAGAGAAACTAGCCCTCCATTTTCTTTCAGATTCACGGAATTCAGCCTTCTCTGTCTAATCTTGCCCAGTCTGTAATTTCAGCTGCCCATCTTACTGGGCATCTCTAGCTGAAGCTTCAGCTCCTTTGCTCTCTGTCTGACTCATTCTCTGCTATGATTGTCATCTCAAGTTGTTGCCATACCTCTTCCTGGGTAAGCAGTAATTGTAGAATCTGAATTACGTGCCTGTGATGTTCCCTAGAACCCCTTAGGGCTTCTGGCACAGCTGAAAATTCCCTCTAGCCAAGGCCTGTAACCCTATTCCTCTTCTTGCCTCTAATGGACCTGGCAGCTGTTCATAGAGGGTTAGTTAAGAGTGACATGGAACAGCTAAGGAAAGATAGACCAGGATTGCCTGGAGACCAGATAAAGCTGAGGGGCCAAAGCAGGGCAGGGGAGGGTATTCCTGGACCTTCACCCTCCAGGTTTTCTTGATGTTCATCCCACAGTATAAGAGACAGGTTCAGGAAACTGAAGCTGTGAAACTTCTTTGCCACAAGAGCAAAAAAGTCCTTAGCTGCAGAAGTGATCATCTTGCCTTGAGGCACAGAGCTGGTCTTCCAGAGGACAACAGACCTGAGGAGTGCTCCAGGATTGACTCTAGACCTCAAGTCTCTTGTCTATTCCTTCTGCACCTGGCTCCCAGGCGGGTAGCAGGGGGTTGTATAATATTCAAAGTGCTGGGATGAGAGTTAGGAAATCTGGACTCTGGCTCCACCTCTGGCACAGCATACAGCTCTGGTCAAATCTTTGAATCCTCTCTGTATCTCATTCTTCCTGTTTATATAACTGGTAGAATCACACTTTCCACTTTACCCCAACCCCTGCAGCTCCCCCCACCCCCACCACTTCCCCACCACCCACCAAAAATATCCTCTTATTTCATGGAACAGGGAAGGGGCAAGCACATATGATGAGGGAAGGTGCTGAGATCCTGTAGGATCAAAGAGAATAGGGAAGAGAATCCTAAATAAACTAGGAGATTTACTTGGGGTAATGAAGAAAGTTACAGCAGAGCAAGGATTAGATCCCAGGGATCCGGCATGATCCAGTGAAAGGAAAGCTGGACTGGGAATCTGGAAACAAGTTCTATCACTTACTAGTTGTGTGACCTTGAACAATTCCTTTAACCTTAACGGGGTTATCTATCAAATGGGGACCATACCGTCTTACCTACTTCACAGGACTGTTATGAAGATAAAATGAGGTAACATATGTGAAAGTGTTTTTAAAAAACTATAGAGTGCTTATGTAAGTGCAAAATCTAAATATGATCACCATTATCTCAAGTTTCTTTCCCCACCCTCCATAGCATTTTCCCCTATTCTCCAATGCCCTGGTTCACAGCTCTGGCCTTGGTTCTGATGTTAGAAGATTTAGGATTATTCCTGCAAGGAGCCTTAAGCTCAGATACTTAAGATTGGGCTTTACGTAGAGCTACTCCCTTAAATGCCCCCAAAATAACTCTAAGGCAAACTGAGCTAAGGGTCCTGGAAGTACTTGTACCCAGGACCAGCCACATTGGCAATTTACCAACCCAAGGCTCGGCAGTCTCGATGGATTGTAACTCCTCTCAGGGGCTCAGTGCCATTGCTATAATTTGGGGGAGGGGAGGGAGGAAACTAGGTTGGAGAAGGAAGTTGAGAGTGCTTATACTCCTCTAATGAAGAGGTCTGGGGTAAAACTTGAGATTTTTGGATGCAGCTATGGGTGTGACAGGCCCAGCTCATTGGTTGTCTGGTGAGAAAAGGGCAGATATCACATTGGCAGAGCTTGAACCTATGACTAGGAAGATAGTCCTAGACCTCACTGGCATCCTTAGTGCTAAGAGGAGTTGCTCTTTAAGGGTTGCATTGTAGCATACCTCACCACCTAGGGAGGGAGGGGAGTACAGTTTCTGGGCCTGGCAGCAATCCATGATCAGCCCACAAAGAGGGAGGGCTTTGAGCAGGGCAAAGCCAGGGAAGGAAGAGGCAGCACCACCACCTTCTCTGACAGAACCATGCCTTCCTGAAGGTGCCTCTGCCTCTCTGATCTCAAGGACTTTTTCTAGCATTTACACACTTTAAAGTTTACACAGTGCCTTGCATATGTTATCTCATTATTAACCTAAAACAACTTATTTTATAGATGAGAGAACTGAGCCTGAGAGAAGTTAAAACTTGCCCCAAGTCACACAGCCAGTAAATATCAGTCAGGATTTGAACTAAAATCTTCCTGATTCCAAGCCCAGAAATCATTTACTCTACCACCTAACTAGTGGTTAGGGTTCTTTGAAATCTTGAACTTTCCTAAGTCATGGAACCTCAGAGGGTGGGGCCTGAAGGATATAAGGGTGGTTTGGGGTGAGAGTTGGGCTGAGATTTACCTGAGAAAGTTGAGGGGCCCCTCTTCACTTAATCTTCAACCATTAGACTGGGGGCCACTGTTCAGGAAGATCTGCTGTCTCCCCAAAAAGTCACATTTCAACATCTTGGCTAAATAAGCATTGGACTAGGAATTAGGAGACCTGAGTCTTTCCTCCCTCATAAAATGAAGAAGTTATTCAAGGAGATCTTAAAGATCTCTTGTAGCTCTAACAGTCTATGAGTCTCTAACATTTGACTTCCATTTGACTCCAGCTCAGCTCAGCCTGTTTCAGTAAAAGTTTGATTGAGCTTTGCTGTTTGAGCAAAGTCTTTGGGCAAATCCCTTCCCCTCTTTTGGTCCTCACTTTCTTCCACCATAAAATGAAGGCATTGGAATAGATGATGTCTAAAGACCCTTCCAGTTCAAATTTTATATTTCTTGGGGAGAGGAGTGGCTTTGAGCTCTTCTTGCTAAATGGATTTACCCCCAATAATCAGGCTTCTTGGATGCCAGATGTGAGGAAACACCTGACCTTTGCTCCTGGTTACCAAGAACAATTAGTTTAAATAGGAAGTTACCAGATGGCCTGATTCCTAGTGGGGCAGTACTGGCCTCATGGTGTCCAAGGATTTATATCCCTCCTCACAGGGCAATATCCAACCCCTTCTCCCCAACTTTAGGATGTGTTTCATGTTGCTTACCATGGATTTGTGTCCAAGTAGCTCTTCTGCATCAGGGTCAATGAATCACCCAAGAGTTTGTTAAATTCACAATCCTTTTACTAAAAGCATATTCCATATTGCTTCTCAACCAATAGCAGTTTCCACGTAATTTAAAAGCAATTTAGGAATGACAAAAACAGATAAAAATATTTAGCAAGGTGATAAAAAGCAGTCAGCAAGGAGCTTCCTTGGGGTTTTAGGAGTTCCCCAACAAAAGTCTAAAAACTGTTTTTCTACTTTTCTTTCCTGAAAGGCTTATGCCACCTCAATCCACCTGGGGGCAAAGTCTGCACAATAACTTCCCTTATTCAAAACTGCCCCCAATCCGTGTTGTAGTAGCATGGGGAATTAACTCATACTTCCCCAGTTCTACCAATAGAGTGGTTTATGGTGCTTGCTCAAGATGCAGAATTTCTAGTTAGGGATTTGCTCATCCCTCTGTCTAGCCAAGGTCCTGTCTTCAAAACTTTGTTAGACCTGGAGTTCACATTGGTTTTTACTTTGCTTGACCATGCTATACCCTTCCTAATCCACTGATTGCTTTTCTATGACCTGACCTTATTTTTTTTTTAAAAAAGCATCTGGAATTAATATCTTCTGAAAAGTTTCCAGAACATGTTCCCTCCCTTCATAAGTTTTGATTGCGTTTTTGGTGCTACCACTTGGGCTTATGATATCATGGGGTTTGGGTCTCATTCTTTTCCAGATGGGCTATGATGACATGAGTTGTTATCAAGGTTCTTCTAGGTGGTACTCAATAAATTATTTTTTTGGAGGGAGGAAGGCAGGGCAATTGGGGTTAAGTGACTTGCCCAAGGTCACACAGTTAGTACATGTGTTAAGTGTCTGAGGCTGGATTTGAACTCAGTTCCTCCTGACTCCAGGGCCGATGCTTTACTCACTGCACCACCTAGGTGCCCCTCAATAAATATTTGTTGATTGAATGACTGACTACTGGAACCCAGGAAGAGAGAATGAAATAGCCTCAACCAGTATAAGGAAGGGTGGACTGTGGAATCCCAAGTTTGTGACCCCTCCTTCTACCTCCTTTTGGCCACATGCAACTGTATGTGGGTAGAGGTCCTGGGAGAATCAGGTTGGACCAACAACAGGGACCTGACCTTTCAAACAACCCACTGAGGACTCGTGTCATGGAAGTAAATCAAAGTTAAATGTTTAGGACTGGTGTAGAAGGTAGACCGAATTGTCTATGCTTCACAAAGGGATTTTAGGAAGGGTCTGAGTCTCTAATAACTGAAATGAAAGAGGGAGAAATGGATCATTCTCATGGATTTAGATGAGGATGGCATTCCAGACTCAGGGAATACAGCCTGCAGGAAAATATCACCTTCATTTTTTTGGAGCCTACCATCCCCTTATTTACTGTTTTCTCCTGATTTCTCTCCTTCCTTTTCTACACAGGTATGAATGCTGCTGTCCGAGCTGTGGTACGTGTTGGGCTCTTCACCGGAGCAAGGGTTTTCTTTGTCCATGAGGTTGGTAACCTGCTCCTTATCATTCCCTCTTTATTCTGTTCTCTTCTCAGTCTTATGCTCTCTACTTCATATCACTAAGGATAGAGCAAATGTTATGGAATTTCTCTCTTCTAGCTTCCCTCTTCCCCAAAAGTGACAGGGCCCTCCCAAGTTCATCTTATTTTTTCTTCCTGATTTTAGGTCTCATAGGGAAGAGAAATGTGTTTTTGGACAAACTTACCATTTATTCCTATTTATTCCTCTTCTCTTGTCATTAATAAGACTATCCCTGACTTAGCACCCCTACTCCTGACCTTCCCTTTATGACACTTTCCTTCTCAAGCCTGATGGACAAGATGATGGGGCCATGTTTCCCAAGGGTTCCAGGGTATATGGAACTTAACTACAAAGGAAGAGACATGTTTGCCCGCATCTCCATATGCACCTGTTCTTGCTTCTTCATCAGATGGGGAAAGTGAGATAAAAGAGTTGAGGTGAGATGGTCAGTAACACAGTAATCTGAGTGTATCTAGGAATAGACCTGAGGCAACCTGAGAGTTAAATAAAATTTTTCTCAGGATGGGAGAAATTTTCCTGGCTAGTTCTCCAACTTCCACTTTGAACAGCTCCTAATCCTGAGGTATTTCCCTGTCCTTTTCAGCTGCCTCCTCAGTTTAGTTCCTTCTATGTTACTGCCTTCATCCCCCTCATTCCCCTTTGCATGGTTCTATTTGCCCTTTTATACCCTAGTCTTCCATTCCTTCATCAGGGCATACCTCCTCTATATTCCTCCAATTATCCAGGAAGGTCCTGGTTACCCATCTTCTTTGAACACTGTAAAATAAAGGATGAATGTTTGAAAAATAGGATTTGCTTGCTGTTAAGTATGGGAGGATATTGGGCAGTGAGTGAATAAGTTTGGGGTATCCCTTTCTTGAGGAACAAGGGGAAGAACAGAGAAGCTCCTCAGTCTACATGGACTGGGGGCAAGAGCTGTTTTGCCCACCCCCCCCATCAGAAACCAACTAGAGTAACTTAGGAGGACACAGGCTTAAGATACCACAGATGGGTAATTCCCCATGGGTTTGATTTTCAGGGGTTTTGGTAATTTAGAACTTGAAACTAGAACTAGCTCTTTCCTAAGGATTCATTCAGCCTTGGAGGAGGAAGGAAAAATGGAGCAAGAGTTGAATGGATGTATAATATGAAGCAATGGAAAGAATGCTGGATTTGGAGTCAGGGAACATGAGTCTTTGCTCTTTATTATCCTTGTGATTTTGGGCAAATTGCTTAAGCTCTCTCAGTTTCCTAATGTGTAAAATGAATGGGTTGTACTAGATGACTTCTAAATCTGTAATCCTCTGTGTTCTACAGGGTTATCAAGGTCTGGTAGATGGTGGAGATAACATCAAAGAGGCCAACTGGGAAAGTGTTTCCATGATCGTCCAGCTGGTATGTTCCAGGAGAGCTGCAGCCAATGTTTCCTTTGTCCCTGGCTCTTTGTCCCTGCACTTTGGTTTGAGTCTAGATTCTCTTTCAAGTTCCACTACCCAGTGGTTAGGTGTGGAAAGTTTCAAGGACAGAAGGGGGCAGCATTTTGTATTTATTTTTTATGCTTTGAAAGTTCATTTTGTTTTTCTGGTGTGAGGATGGTCATGAGACATTCCCTAAGATAGTCTGATCTTTTTGAGAAAGGTCATAGGCAGGAATCTGGGAGCTGCCCTATAAACAGATTCTGTTTTGGGATTGTGGAGAAGGTCTGGGCCTGAAAATAACCTGATGGGAGACTGGGAGTCAGATCCTGTAGCAGAGCCAAAGCCTGTGGACTAAACCATGTGATAGAGATTAGGTTTCAGGGAAGAAAGTTTGGGGCGGCAGGGTAAAGGGAGATTAGGAGGCGTTACAAGGTAATAGCTCAGACAGCCCTTCAGAGAACTTCCAAAAATTCACTAGGTCTCAAAAAAAATCCCTTTTCTACCACACTCAGAATGGCTTGCGCTCAGATTGCTGCCTCTCCTAGTCATATTAGGCGTCTCCCTCTCTCACCTCTTCCCCCAATGTCATGTATTTATTGAGAGCCAGCAGAGCAATAATATTCATTCCCTTATTGTGAATTATAGAAATGATAATGATAACTTACATTGATTGACACTTTAGTATTTACAAAATGGTATCTGTATTACAATCCTGTGAGTTAGGCTTCACGAGTCCAATTATTCTCAATTTACAGATGAGGAAACTGAGGCCCAGAGACATTAACAGACTTGCTCTCCAGTCCTCCAGCCAGTAAATGTCACAGTCAGAACCGAAGAAAGCAGCCGATAGCTGTGCCCACCTACCCCCATCCCTGTGTCCTTCCCCACTTCCCTCCTCTTTCAAAGGAGGAAGCATCTTTGTTACAGTTCATTAAGCCCTTCCCCAGCACTCGGTGCCTGCCTATGGCCATTTTTAGGGTTCTCCCAGATAGCTTTCTTCTATACAACACTCTGAGGATGGAGCAGAGGTACTAAAAACTCTCTGAGATCAGATATGCCTCAGAATTGATGAAGCTCTTGCGATCCCCACATGCCTGCACTAGAAGTATCCGTGGCACACTGGTGGTCCAAGAGGGTTTCCAGAGTCAGGGGTATCTTCATCCCTGCCTGAACCGGGACACTGTAGCTGCTATTCCTGGTACCTAGTATTTTCCTTTGGATTGAAGGGATGAGGAACAGAATCTGGTATGAATGGGGAGGTAGTGGAATGGGGGAGGTCATATAAAAGTAGAAAAAAACTCCTGAAATTCTAATTCAGATATACCACAAGTCAAGACAACATTTATATAATGCTTTAAGGTTTGCAAAGTGCTTTACATAGATTATCGCATTTAATCTTCTAATGAGCACAGGAAAGAAGAAGCAGGACAACCAGAGAGTATGTAGGAAAACACAAAATCCTTTTATATGGGGTATAATCTTCCCCTGACTTTTCATCCTAAAATGGGTGGTGCTAATGAATGGTCCACTAGGTGCAGGCACTTGCACTAGGGACTACAGAAAAATGAAAGAGAATCATAGATTTACAGTCATATTTTACAGATGATGAAAGTAGAAAAGGTATTTAAAGCTCACACAATGACAGAGCTAAGATTTGAATGCAGGTTCTCTGAATCCAACGTTCTGTTGGAAGGATACAACACATGTGCAACAAAGTACAAACTAAACATATGCAGAGTAACTTAATCATGGCTCAGCAGCACCAACAACTAGGAGAATCAGGAAAGGCTCCTTGTAGGAGGCAACCCTTAAGCAGAGTATTCAAGGGAGCTGGGTGGGAGGTGGGGGAGTTCCAAGAGGCTGAGCTGAGCAGGGAGAGCAGCCCATGCTTGGAGGCAGCAGATGGAATATGGTGTCTGGGGATCAGCAGGTACATCTAGAGAGACAGGCTGGAGCAAATGCCAAACAAAGGAAGCTGCATTTTATCCTAGGGCAGGGGTTCTTGATCTTTTGTCCTAGCATGGCTATCCTGTGGCAATCTGGAGACGCCCATGAACTCCTCAGAATCATGTTTTTAAATCCATAAAATAAAATACATTGGATGATAAAGGAAATCAATTCTATTGAAACACAGTTTTCAAAATATTTCTTTAAAAAAAAAGTTCACAGAACCCTTGTTCTAGCAGGGCAGTGACATGGCAAAAAGATGGTGGAAGACTCTGAAATGGTAGTGGGGCCATCAGTCACTGGAGGCTCACTGGAGGGCCTACTGGAGGAGTTGGGCTTAGGACTGGCCCGTTAGAGTGAATGTAAACTTAGCAATATCATCTAGGAGGCTAACTAATGATCTTTCCCACAGGGAGGCACAGTGATAGGTAGTGCCCGGTGCAAAGATTTCTTTGAACGTTCAGGTCGACTTAAGGCCGCCTGCAATCTTGTGAAACTTGGGATTACCAATTTATGTGTCATTGGGGGTGATGGCAGCCTCACTGGAGCAGACACTTTCCGTGCTGAATGGAGTAGCTTGTTGGCCGACTTACAGAAAGAAGGTGAGAAGCCCCTGCTGTGGTCTAGTTTCTAGGCTCTGGTGCCACTCTCCCCTCCTTATGTCAACCCCATCCCCCACCAGCCTCTATGTGACCTCATGGACATGGTCCATGGGGTTTTCTTGGCAAAGATACTAGAGTAGTTTGCTACTTCTTTCTCCAGTGTGTTCCCTTTTCACAGATAAGAAACTGAGACAAATAGGAGTTAAGTGACTTGCCCAGGGTCATGCAACTAGTAAGTGAGGCTGCATTTGAGCTCAGGTCTTCCTGACCTCAGGCCCAGTACTCTATATACTGTACAGTATTGACTAGCATTAAGGAACAGTTAATGTTACCTTTTATATCCTGACCTTTTCTATTGCCTTCTTTTTCACTGCCCACTCTTGGGGTTGTGGTTCCTTCCCTTTTCATTATGGATTCCACAAGTCTCAGTATCTAGTGCATAACTATGGCTTTTGGTCTGCTTCCTCTCTGGAAGGCAAGATCACAGAAGAAGAAGTGAAGAAGTCCAGCTACCTGAATATCGTGGGCTTGGTTGGCTCCATCGACAACGACTTCTGTGGCACAGACATGACCATCGGTACTGATTCTGCCCTACACCGCATCATAGAGATTGTGGATGCTATTACCACCACAGCCCAAAGGTGGGAGAAGAGCTAAGAGCTGGGAGATGTGGCAGGGTGGAGGGTTGAAACAGGCTGGTTAATTGGGATATAGGGACTTGCAATAACTTTAACAACCACTTGCTAAGACTGGAATAGTTTTTGGACTAAACTTCACTGAAATTACCCAGCTTGTCCTTCTGTTTCGCTAAATTCAAGCTTAACATCCGGCAATGAATTCAGGACTTCCAGGCAATACCTTGAATGGGAAACCTTGGAGCTTTCAAAGCCAGTGTGAACCCTTCTAGGGTTGGAGATAGGGCTGAGTCAGTTCTGAAGAGCCCCCAACCTCTCTCTCTTACTTCATCCCACAAAAGTAGATTTTGATGTGCTCCCTAGAGTTTCTGGAAGATTTCATATCAGTCCAAACCTTCTTTCTCATCCCTTCCCCCCTCTAACTGACTTATAGTATACTGGATCATGCATTTTGTCTTAGAACTGACTCATCTCCCCAACCAGTTTCCCTCAGGCCTAGGAAGGACACCTTAGTTCTGAAGTATACCATCAATGAAGTGAAGGGGCTTCCTGAAATTTTGCCTTATTCCCAATCTGGATCGCTTGAGTTCACTGCAATATAGTTTCTCCAGGGTTCCAGAGGGCAGGCTGGAGGGCCTACCAGTAATATCCAGGTCTCAGTGATCAGAATTCCTGATCTCCTTCCTTTATTCATCTTTTTCAGTCACCAGAGGACTTTTGTGTTGGAGGTGATGGGCCGGCACTGTGGGTAAGGGCTCCATCCTAATCCATTCACCCCCATGAACTCAGGACTCTGCACTATCTTCAGAGCTACCATGGCAACCCCCTCCTCCTAGAGTGGCTGTAGGGGTCAGGGATTGGACAGAGACTCTTCTAATCTAAAGGGTTTTACAGAAGCACTGCAACTCAGGACCTCATGCTGCTCGTCCCACACTCCTGCTTATACCCACATTCGCTGAGATTACAGGGCCGTGGTGATTGGATTGCATTTCCCTGTATGTTCCTTTGGAGATGGAATTAGAGTGGAAGATGCCCTCAACCTTACTACCTCAAACCCCAGACACCTCACTAGTCTAGGACAGATGATTGATTACAGCGTGGGGGATGTCTTTAGAGGACAGAATATTTGTACCTGCGATGGGAACAGGGTAGCATCTGGTTGGGTGCAGGATACTGGCTGGGTGGGGACATATATGGAGTGAGGCTTCCTTGGTTCTCACCCCAGATATCTCGCCCTGATCACCTCTATTGCCTGTGGAGCTGATTGGGTTTTTGTTCCTGAGTGTCCACCACAAGATGATTGGGAGGATCATCTTTGCCGCCGGCTCACTGAGGTAAAGGTTCCCTATATATCTCTCTCTGTTTTCATCTCACTGTCATTCCTAACAACTATTGTTCTGCTGACCTGTCCTTATCCCATTGACCATCTCCTATTCTTGACCAGACAAGGTGCCGTGGTTCCCGTCTCAACATCATCATCGTGGCTGAAGGAGCAATTGACAGGCATGGGAAACCCATCTCATCTGAGAACATCAAGGATGTTAGTGACTGGAGGCAGAGAGTCCCCAGTTAATACACCTAACCCATCCCCACACCTCCTTCCTTATGACCTCTGAATTCCCCTGGATTCTGTGTGTCTCTGACCCCAAATTCTTCATTCTTATCCCTTTTCCTCTGTCACTTTCTCTTACACCTGTGCTTCTATCCCATCAATTCTCTTTGCCTTCTAATCCCTGATCCCTTTTATCCCTAGGTCCCTTATCCCCTAAGGACACCTATAATTTCCTTAGCATTATGTAACCCCATACTATGCTCTTCTACCCTCTTGTCCCCAGAAGAGCTCAATGCCTTCCTAATCTTTCCTTCTTTCTATCCTTTATTATTGTAAAATGTTTGACTATTGTAAGAGGTATACTCATCCCACACCAAATCTTTCTGTGACTATTTTTCTTCTTGACTTGCTTGATGTCTCTTATCTCTATCTCTTCTTCGATATTCCCTTTCTACAGCTGGTGGTGAAGCGTTTGGGATATGACACACGTGTCACCGTCCTGGGACACGTGCAACGGGGTGGTACCCCTTCAGCTTTTGACCGAATTTTGGTAGGAGCCATGGAATTTTCTTGTTCTGTCCCTCTAGAAGCCTCAATTTGTTGGCTGCCTTCTTTAACACTTTTTCTCTCAACCCTGTCCCCCCCCCCATCTTCCAGCGGGCCAAGTATGAGATAAAGAACCAGAGACATGATACTTTGCAACTAACAAATTTCTCTGTGCTATGGAGAGGAAGCCTGAAAATCTCAGATCTGTGTTCCTCTCAATCCAACCCATCCTTCCCAAATATAGTCTTTCCAACTCCTGCCCCTGGCAGTGGTTACTAAAGAGAAGCTGTAGACATCTGAACCAGTCCACTGGCAAGGCCTTTTCTGTGCAGATGTATATGGGGATCCCACAACCACAAATGGTAGCCTTCTGCTGTTGTATTTTTCCCCCTGCTTCTGGGCAGGAAGAGCCTTCTCGTGTTCCTAAACATACAAGGATTTTCTTCTACAGTTCTATGGATAGAGACTTGACAGACTTCTTAAGTAACAAATCCTAGTCTCATATGACTCTGAAACTCTCTAATGACCTTTCTAATATCCTCAATCTTTCTTTTTTCTGTAGTTTAAGCCCCCTTGTCTGCAGTTAGCTACAGAGAAGAGGTGCCCCGCACCTGCTATTTCTAGCTTTCACAGCTGTGAAACATCATTGCTATATTTTCACTTCTTTTTATCTTTCTGCCATATTGAACCCTGCCTAGGATCAGACACAGTTCTAAGATAGAATATCTATCTCCTAGTCAGGGTGATATTGCTAATCTTTAGCTGTAGATGTAAGACAAAGTAAATGAATTCAAGACCCCAGTTCTCCAGTTTAGAACATAGATATGGTTTGGAATGAGTTTTTGGTCCCTTGACTCTTAAGCTGAGGCAAGAGGAAGGGCCCTACCCTTGACTATGGTTGCTCTCCTGATTTCCACAGGGTAGCAGAATGGGGATGGAGGCTGTGATGGCATTGTTGGAGGGAACACCAGATACCCCTGCTTGTGTAGTAAGCCTCTGTGGTAACCAGGCTGTGCGTCTACCACTCATGGAATGTGTCCAGGTGGTAAGTATCTCCCCCAAATCTCACTCCCAGCAAACCTATCTCTGAGCCTGGAGCTCATGGAGTCTTAGATAGAAATCCAAGGGACATTTTGAGCGTTAGGGTTGAGGCAAGAATACTTGGGTTTGATTCTCAGTGCCAATATAGGTGATCCTCTCAAGGCCTCCATTCCTCTCAGCCCCAGGAATTCCAAAAACTAGCAATAGAGGCAAATGATGCTAGGAGTTGTTTTGTTTTGTTTTTCATATTCTGTCTGGTTGTTTACCACATTAGTGAAGCTGGGATGTTAAAAGTTTAGGAGGACATCAATGATAAAGAATCCTCCTTTTGGTTTTCTATCACTTAAAAAAATCAAGACTCTTCCCCTGAGTGGGGAAACTCGGGGTGGGGGGAATTGGAATTGGAAAACAGGCCCTATAATAGACCTCCTCAAAGAGGAAGGGACTTCCCTGGGTATGTAAATCCAGATATAAAGACTCCTGTTCTGGAGCAGTGACTGTGACTCTGTTCCTCCTTCAGACCAAAGATGTGACTAAGGCCATGCAAAATAAGAAGTTTGATGATGCCATGAAGCTTAGAGGCCGGTAAGGGTATGGTCAAGGGCCGGTAAGAGTATGGTCAGGGGACAAGGGAACTACCTGAGCTGAGCACTGTGGAAGGACAGGGATTAGATGCCAGAAAAGTCTGCATGTGGCAACTCCTTACAAAACACACAGGCTTTCCGTTCTTCCTCATCTCATTTGCTTCAACTTCTCCCTTCAAGAAGATGACTGAAGAGAGATCAGGAGGCCTTGTCCAACATAGGGATTGTGGGACCATGTATTTATAGCTGGAAAGTCATCCAGACCAGCCTTATCTTTTTATATTGAGACTCGGAGGTACTGAACAGCTTTCCCAAGGTTACAGAGGTCAGGTCTTCTGACTCCAGGTACATTGCTCATTTCTGTTATACCACTATGCTTCCTAATAGACTCTCTGGGGTCACCAGCTTCTGCTAGATAGTTAGGGAGTAGGAGAATTAAGCTTAGAGGCTCTTCTCAGACCCTTAGCCTGCTTTAATGCCCAACTGGGGCAAGTAGTCAAAGTGATGGGTCCTCAAGACTGTTGGGCAAGGGATTTAATATGATTATATTTTCCTCTTCTTCTTCCTGTCCTCCTTTCAGGAGCTTCCAGAACAACTGGGATGTATACACTCGGCTAGCTCATGTCAAAGCCCCTACAGTTAGCCAGGTATTAACAGACCCACCAACCCAATTTTTCAATTCAGCTTCTCCTAATGCCTTTCTTGAGGGCTATTACAATTTCCCAAACCTCTCTCCCTCTCATCCCTAGTCTCCCAGGTGCTTTTACCAAAACGTTCAGTAACAGTACTCTTGCCCCACCCATGTATGCTCTAGGGTGTTTTCCTTCCCCAGGTTCCCCATGATCCAACCACATATGTTGCCTTGACCCTTGACCCTTCTATGTCTTTATTTCTCTGGGTCCATCCCCACCATTGTCTTTCTCATAAAGCATCTTGTAATGACTTTTAGCCCAGGGCTGAGGAAGCAGGGGACCATGGCAACGGAAGGACAGGGTGGGAGGGAGCAGTTGGGGAAAAGATTTCTGTGTGTATCTCTTCACTCTGTACTGGAAAAGAGAGTGAAAATTTTAACAGGTCCTTTTAAAAAGGCTTCTCATTAATTAGATGATGATAGTAACTGGCATAGTGATCATTGGGGTCCTGGGACTGCAGTGGGAAGGGAACATCAGAACATGTCCTGATGGGACAGAATATACAAATCCCTTCAAAGATCTCCATCTCCCTTAATGATTCATACTCTGCCCCACTCTCTTCCTCCCTCCTCCTCTTCCCCCATCCCTTCCACAAGGTTAAGAATGTAGTGGCTGTGATGAATGTAGGAGCCCCAGCTGCAGGCATGAATGCAGCTGTTCGTTCTTCTGTGAGAATCGGGCTCATCCAGGGCAACCACGTGCTGGTTGTACATGACGGCTTCGAGGGGCTGGCCAAGGGTCAGGTATGAGGAGTAAGATTTAGAGAGAAGGGCACAAATTCAGGGAGCCAAAAAAGAGGAATGGGGGGAAAGGAGTAGGTATGAGGGAGTAAATTTTCCTTTCCCCAGGTTCCAACAGCTTTGATAAGGAGGGGAGAGTCACCTATGGAAGCAAGGAGGGGCTGGTGGGAGGGAGATCCTCAAAAAGGCGGGGTCAAGGTCCCTTCAAAAATGAAGGAAGCCAGAAGATACCAATCTCAGTTCAGGACACCCATTTTTTTTTGCTCATTTCTTTTTTTAACCAGCTCAGTGCTGACTGTCCTTCCCTTGTAGATTGAGGAAGTTGGCTGGACCTATGTTGGAGGCTGGACCGGGCAAGGTGGCTCTAAACTTGGAACCAAGAGGTAAGTGGGTATTATAAGAATCTTTCAGGATTATGCCATTGGAGCTTTGCTGCTTCAGACTTGGGCTTAATCACCAACAGGTGGCTCTTGGGAAGCGGGCACCATCTTACTGGGTCATTAGTGTTTGCACTTTTCTCAACTCTGGACCTTTTTGCCTTTGGGTCTTCCATCATGCTGCAAGGAGGGCAGAGACACTAACCAGAAAGTCTGTAATTTGTGCCACTATGAGGCCTTTTCAGCAGGAGGGTTCTCTCTCTAAAAGATACTCCTCTAGATTTTCTTTTATCCTTACCTGAAGCTCATTGCATCTACCAGGACTCTGCCCAAGAAGCTCTTTAAGGAGATCAGTGCTAACATCACCAAGTTTAAAATCCAGGGCCTGATCATTATTGGGGGCTTTGAGGTGAGAAAAACCCCTACCCTGAATTCTTAACTCTATTCTTCCACCCTCCTTCTAATTCCACTTTCCTGTACTATGACCTTTTTGACGATGAATTTGGCTGCTTCCTTTCTCTCCCAGGCATACACAGGAGCTTTGGAATTGATGGAGGGCCGTGCAAAGTTTGAGGAGCTCTGTATCCCATATGTAGTCATTCCTGCTACTGTTTCCAACAATGTACCTGGCTCTGACTTCAGTGTTGGAGCTGACACGGCACTCAATGCCATCTGCATGGTGAGGGCTCCACAACCACTTCCCATACCCTTTTTACTATTCCTAGAGGTCCCATCACTAAGAGTGGGGCATATTTTGGGGTGAAAGGATGACAGTAAATAAGAGAAAAATTTTCTTCCAGTGCTTTGGAAGTACTTCTATCTCTTCAGACAATGACAGGGTTTGTTCTAACTGCATTCATAATATCCATTCTCTTCCCCCACTAACATTTATACATGCCTTAGTAGTCTGAAGATGTTTTAGTCTTACTCCCACACTGAATGTCTCTTCATGGCTGAGCTCAGAGAGTAGAACTTCCCTTCTCTGAGCAGAAGGGAAGAGAGGCTACAGAATTTCCATCACAGGAGACTGGGATGGCTGGATTTGATGATTTCCTGGCGGTACCTTTAGCCTAGGGAGGATGGAGCCTGTAAAATGTCCTGTTATGAATTAGTAGTAAGGAGTTGGAGGAGCCACAAGAATTTCTAACCATTTCCTACCCTTCACCCTAGACTTGTGACCGACTCAAGCAGTCAGCAGAAGGTACCAAGCGACGTGTGTTCATCATTGAGACCATGGGTGGTTACTGTGGCTACCTGGCTACCATGGCAGGCCTAGCAGCTGGGGCTGATGCTGCTTACATCTTTGAGGAGCCCTTTAATATTCATGACTTGCAGGTGGGAGCCCAAGCTAGGACCTGGACACCTGCCCAATGTCTGACTCCACTGCTAACCACCCACTCCAGCTCTCAGGGAACCCTAGAAACATCCAGAGTTCAAGAATGAGGACTGATTGAATGACCTCTGTGTGGAATACAGCAGAAAGCCTAGAAGGGGGAGTGCTAACATCCAGTTAGGAATGTTTTCAACTACTCACCTGAGTGACCCCCTGCTACACAGCCTGGCCATCCCCTTATTGAGGCGGACCTTTGACTCTTACTTCACACATGGGAAGTATGAGGCTAAGAAAGTGGAAGGGACTTGCTGTTTATTATCCTCAAATTGAGGAAAAAGTAAAGGGGCCATGAAGCAGTTAGATGGAAGCTTGTTAGAGAAAGAAATTTCCAGAACCCCTGGGGAGGAAGGTGGTAACTGGGGTAGGCACCAAACCTAAAGCAAGGGTGGCCTGCATTTTCCCATTTGATGGATAACAGCCTCTCACATGGTTCTAGCACACAAACACCTATACAGTAGCACTTTAATGAGGTCCACCAAAACATTTAAACATTCAGCCCAAGTTGGAAATGGGAACTTAGAGCCGCTAAAGAGGGAAAATGAGCATGGAGCAAAGCTGTGCCTTCTCTCCCAGTTTCCCTTTCCCAGTTTTCTTTGCTGAATATAAGATCCTGGCATGACCCTGGAATGACACCGAGTGCAGCATGGATCTATGGATTCCATTTACAATCAGCTTTCCACCATGTTGGCCCCCTGGAATAGAGGACGCTATTATGGGAGGAAGGGAGAATTTAAGTACTTGTTCACCATTCCATGCCCCACCCTCACCCCCTCTCCCAGCTGAGCTCACAATTTACTATTGCTTATTCAGGCAAATGTTGAACATCTGGTGCAAAAGATGAAGTCGACAGTGAAGAGGGGATTGATTGTAAGGTATTTTTTTGCCCCCATTTTCCATACTTCTTCCAAAGAACAGAAAAAAAGTCAGAATTCTAGGTCAAACTGGGTGAGGGCCCATAATTGGAAAAATGTTTAATAATAGTATGGAAAAGACAGGAAAGGGAAGTCCTATCATCTATGTCACATCTACGCACAAAGCCCATAATGGATAAATGGTGGATGAAATGGGTAAGTTGGAGCTGCAGCTGCTGGATCTTAGTCTCTGCTCAACAGGAATGAGAAGTGCAATGAAAATTATACCACTGATTTTATCTTCAACCTGTACTCAGAAGAAGGGAAAGGCATCTTCGATAGCAGGAAGAATGTGCTGGGCCACATGCAACAGGTGGGGGAACTCATACATGTCCCCAGACCCTCCCTTCTCCATCGTCAAAATCCCAGCCCCTGCTGTTGATGTTCTATCTGCCCCCCTTGTCCCCCTTTCTAACTCTTTGGCCTTGCTCCATAGTACAGGAAAAGCCAGCCATCCCTCTGAAGTCTCACCTGCTAGGACAGCACCCACCCCCCTTTGTGGCCCACTCCTAAAGTCCACTAGCTTCTTTCCCTCACTCCTCTCAGTGTAAAGCCAAGACATTGGATAACTAGATGACCTTATGGGTGAGGCTTCAAAGAAAAGTTCTTATTCCCCTCTCCCTTGGACCAAAAGCACAAGGAAGAAACAATATACTGAAAACCCAACA
Source organism: Trichosurus vulpecula (assembly GCF_011100635.1). Lineage (NCBI taxonomy): Eukaryota > Metazoa > Chordata > Mammalia > Diprotodontia > Phalangeridae > Trichosurus > Trichosurus vulpecula. Next base: position 277,690,958 of record NC_050577.1, on the reverse strand, counting down.
CTTTACCATGAATAATACTTAGCACTTTCTCCACAACCCCATGAGACAGAATGGTGCAAGTATCTGTTTTATAGCTGAAGAAACTGAGGCTTATGGAGGCTAAGTGAGTAGCCCATGGTCACGCAACAAGGACAAGAACTGAGGTTTTCCAACTCTCTAGTGCACCACTCATGCTAGTATGTCACACTAACAACTGGTTTCAAATCCTTTCCTCTAGGCCACAAACACAGGGCAGGCTGAGAACCTTGATGGGGAGACAGTTAAGAGGGAAAAGGAACACAGAAAATGTTTGTGTTATAGGAGGGGAAAGTGCCATAAGTGAATCAGTTTTGCCTACTTTACACTCTTGCTTACACCCTATCCCCCCTCTCACCCACATTTCATTTTTCTTGATTTATCATCTACATCCTCTTGTCCCAGGAAAAGCTTTTAATATCTTCTTTCCTGAGACAAAAGCAAGTGTAGTTAGACTAACAAGGGCAGGGACACTGCCCTGAGTGGCATTCCCATAGTAAGTGGATAGGCTTGGAGTACCAGCACAGAACCAGGTGGCCATAGGATAGCAGAGAAGGCTCCCTCACCCAACAGACCAAACATCCACACCAAAGGCAAGGGCTTGCTGAGCTACTTACTGAACTGGGCCTCTGCATTTATTTCCTAGTTCAAAAGGATTTCAAATAATGCCCCTGCTTGGGTCTCCAACATCTTCTCGTCCCATGTTATAGGCATCTCAAAATTTCTTCCTTTTAAATCTTAACCCATGACTCTTTTTTCTCAACTTTCCCCTGTACTCTTTTTAGGGTGGAAGTCCAAGTCCATTTGATAGAAACTTTGCTACTAAGATGGGAGCCAAGGCTATGACCTGGATGTCAACAAAAATCCAAGAAAGTATCCGCAATGGTAGGTGAGGCTAAATAGTGGGCCTTGGAATCGGTCCAGCGCTTTGCAGAGTGAGAACCTTACTGACACATTCTTATTGCAGGGCGTGTTTTTGCCAATTCACCCGATTCAGCATGTGTACTGGGGATGCGTAGGAGGGCCTTGATCTTCCAACCATTGCCTGACCTCAAAGAAGAAACAGACTTTGAGTGAGTACCTTTATCACAGTTCTGGGGCATGCTTCCTTCCACCTCCCCAACCTCAAGTGTCTCTTCCTTAAGAATCCTTAGTCTCTTTTACTAAATCTCTTTCCAAACTATTTTCTTCTTCTTGACAACTCATGGACCCCCAGATGTTATTTGCAGATGACTGTGGTGCTTGGAGGCTGCCAGTTGATCCTATCTTATTCCACTACAGACACAGGATCCCTAAGGAGCAGTGGTGGATGAGGATTCGGCCTCTTCTCAAAATCCTGGCCAAATATGATACTGACCTGGACACTACAGAACATGCTCACCTGGAACATGTCAAGCGTGTATCTGGAGACTCTACAAGCCCCTGAATAGATGGAGAAAGCTGGAAGGGCTCAGCTCACTCTTTGGCTAGTCCATGTCTAGACTCCTTTATTCTCGAATTATCAGTGTTTTAGCTCCTTTATCATTAAATTTTACCTCATCCTAAAACCACAGCCACAAGCAAGTGGCTCAGTCTTAAGAGTTGGAGGCACATGGCAAGTTGGGTAGCTTCTACTCCACATTTATCTATTACTCCAGGCAGGTTGCCTTGCCAGATTTCAGTCACTCGGTTATCAGTTTCCTAAAAACAAGTTTTATTTATTTCCCCATTCGTAATTTGGACAAAATGATTGTGGATTCCATATTGCTTCTGTTGCAGTGGCAAATGCTGTAGGTATAGTAATAAATGCCAATGTCATTATGGTTTTGGCTCACCTTAGACTATCTTCTTTAAATGAGTTATGACAGTACTAGCTACTTGTCCCAGCTTGTTCTCACAGAGCATTTACAGGCTGGAGGAATCAGACTGCTCATCACCTTCAGGCCCTCCCTTCTCCACAGTGTTTTAATCTTTCTTACCTCCCTTCTCCATGTTGTAATAATCTCTCTAAGACCTACAATTTTGTTTAAAGGTCACAGAAATCAATACTGTTGGAGGAGCAAGCCACTTCCTTTGGGTCACCTAGAACAAAAGTCAGAACATTAGACAATCTTGAGACAACCATAGCTGAGATTTTACATTTCTCATGGGGGAACCCATGGTAACGTCTCATGCCACTGAACATTAGGTATATATTCTCCATAACTTCCATAGAAGTTTGTTACTGTCCATTCACATCCCTCATTTTCCTGAGGAATCTCTAGCCTTAGGTTTTTTTGTTTTGCAAGGATACCTACTCTTTTTCCCCTTGTTGTCCTGTTTTTCCCTCCCATTCACCAGTCACATTACTGAAGAGGTAAAAAGGAAGAAACTCTTGCCCTCAGTGCACCATCTTTGTTAGAAGCCAACACTATAATCAGGGCAGCTAGGTGGTGCATTAGATAGAGCACTGGTCCTGGAATCAGAAGGACCTGAGTTCAAGTCCAACTTCAGACACTAATTGTATGACACTGGGAAAGTTAACTGTTTGCCCCAATTGCTCATCTGTAAAATGAGCTGGAGCAGGAAATGGAAAAGCCCAAATGGAGTCCAAGAAAGTCAGATACAACTGAAATGACTCAACGATACTACGACCAATTTTCCTCAAGTTTAGATCTATAAGATGTCAATGGCGAGAAAAATAAGTCACAAAAATAATTTTATAACTACGTTCAGAGTGCTTGTCTAAACTTAGAAACATAAGGGCTATTAAAAAGAGGTTGAGTTCATAGGATCAGAGACAGGAGAAACCTTAAAGGTCATTTAGTCCAACCCCTTAATTTTGCAGATCATAACTGCAATCGAGTTGTGATACGATTTGTCAAAAATTACACAGGTAGTCTGTCACAGAGCCAAGGCTTGAATTCAGGCTCTCTCACTCTAAATCCAATGGGATGCACCAGCTTCTGGAAGAAAAGCAGATTTAAAGAGCAAATATGTACTTACTACTGCAAGTTTTTTTTAACCTTCTGGAGCTAACAATAAATGAAAACGTGTGAAGTCAAGTCTTTAAGCAAAGAAATCAAATGATAAATCATTTACACATTACTTCCCTAACAAGAACACAATACTGGAACAATCTGAGCTTATGACCTCCTTGAAGGCAGGTAATTTTTCATTCATGTCTTTGTATCCCCATCACCAGGTACAGTGCCTAGCACTTTATGTCTATTGAATAGAAATGCAACAAAGTAGAATAGGAAGCTGGAAGGAATACCGTTCACTGACAGACTAAGAACTTGTCAATAAACCAGTTTAATATCATGCTTTGATGAAAATCTGAAAATCCAGTCAGGCATGATTTTTTTTAATGGATGAAAAACTATTTTCTCAGGGCCAAGATGCATGGAACTAGTTATAAATTAAAGTTAAGTGGGAGTTTCTAAGCCAGCTAAAAACATTTGTTAAAGGGAGGGTGAAAAGACAACATGACATAGGGGAAAAGGCACTAGACTTGGAGTCAGGAGCCCCAGGTTCTAGTCCTCACTCAGCCACTTAAATGGCTTTTATCTCACCTAGTGTCATAAATGAGAGTTGGATTAGATGTTCTCTATGGGCCTCTCTATTATACCCTCCAATGAAATGAAGGCTATTCCTTTTCCCATGTAGGTATGATTCCCATCTATCTCCCCAGCCCATCTGAAAATGATTTTATTAATGTAGTGCCAAGCTTAGTGACATATGAAATAGGGGAAGAGTGATTTACATTAGGTACCACCATAATGTATGAGAGAGGAGATTGGGATATATCTTGTAGTTAGTTATACCTGTAAGGGAAAAAAAAAGAACACAAAAGAATACTCAGAAAATACCTCGAACAAAGTAGGTATTTAGAAGCTCCCCTTTGGAACTACTACTCTCCATATCTATTACCTCAATAAATGTAAGACACAAATAGCAAAAAAAAGAAAATCAGATTCACTTTTTTTTGGACCAGACTTGTGATTTCAGAGATCTCTTGATGAGGAAACTATTGGTCAATACCAATTGACTACTGTTTGGTACTTTAGTCTTAAGTTAAATGGGGTACTAAGTGATTTGCCCAGGGTTACAAAGCCAGTATATACGGAAGAATTTGAACTCAGGTCTTCCTGAATTCAAAGTCTGCTCTTTATTCAATATATCACACTGCCTTTCTCCTCACTTATTTTCAAGTTACTTCAACAGATTCCATTCTTATTTTGCATATGGCTTCCTCTCACCTTTTTCCTTCTTTCCCCCCACAAGACAGTTTTTTGTTTTAGTCAAGTATTCCTCAGATTACTTGACTTGAAGTTTACGAATATGGAAATGAAAAGTCCTGTTGACCCAAGCCACACTTTTCTGGGCAGTTAGTTCTCCTCTATACAATATCTCCCCACTACCAACACATACATACACACAGCCTGAAATGACTAAAATTTCAATTAATACAAAGCACAACTTAACAATAGAAAACCAATTGCAAACATTTAGTAGAGTCTTCTATACAGAGACTATGAATTTGACCTTGGAAGAAAGCAGCCTAGCTTATACCCTTCCCTTCCAGAATCAAATACTAAAAGATATAAAGGATAGGGATAATGGCTTCTTAGTGGTGTGAGAACACCTAGCTGGGGAAAGTCTGAGAAGAAATACATTTGAAAAACCAGCATTCTCAAGACTGCAGGGATAACTATTTTCTTTACACTGGAGAGCGGCTAAGTTAATTTTGCTGTACCACTCAAAAACACAGAGGTAAAAAAGGACAGCTGTTGTTTCTTATGATGGTAAACAAAGGAAAGTTTCCCCCTCAATCACATGGCAATGCTAGTATGTCATTTAATTACGTTATTATTAAATTGCACTATTTGAGCTGTTATATTTTCTTCTTTAGACTGTGAACAGTGTTACCTGGTCTGTTTTTCCCCTGAATATCTCCAATGACCAATTAAAAAGCTCCTAAAGGATTAGCAACCAAATGCCTCTGCAGGGAAATCACACATACTATTTAAATACATTTAATTTTCCTAAAGAAATTCAGCTGTGCAGCTTACTCCAGCTATTACTCCAGCTCTCCTAAATGAGAGAGAACACAGATACCTTTTCTTTTAGATGGTGCAAATGTCAAAAGCAATACACACACTTTCTGCAAACAAAAAAGCATGGGATTTTTTTTGTTTGTTTAGCTTAGAGGGGAGGTGGCAAGGGTGTTATTGCTGTGATATGTTGCTTCAAAATCTATGCACCAGACATGAGCCTCTGCATCCCATTTCCCCATGACAGAACCTAGGAGAGCTGAGTGTGCAGGGCAAACCTCATGTAGAATTGCTATGTGATGGAGCAAGCTCTTTCTCACTTATTCTGCAAGTAACAGGTATTCCTTCAAAGATGCTGGCAATGGCAGGCCCTTTACTGCATCTGGCAAGTACTGGAGTCCCAAGCTATGTCGAACAGCATATCGAGACAATGTTTTCAGGGTTCCTGGGGCAGAGCACAACATAGTCAGTTTTTCACAAAGTTGCTGGTCTTTGGCTACCTCACCAGGCATGGTGCCATTTTTCCGTAATTCAAAGTGTCCAACGGCTCTGTGAAGGAGCTCAAAGCAAGAATCCTCTTTTTCTGTTCCAAGTCCCCTAACCAACAGAGCCACCAACCGGGAAATAGGTGTCTGACCCTTTAAGTTAGTGACCCTGACCTCTGCACCATAGTCAAGGAGTATGCTAACACTCTCAAGGTTTCCCTTCACGGCTGCCCAGCTAAGTGGTGTGTCATTGTTGTAATCCAAGGCATTGACAGAGGCACCACTTTCTAGGAGGGCCCTTACACACTCAGCATTATTCTTAAAGGCTGCCCAGTGAAGTGGGGTATCTCTGTTGCCATCTAGTGCATTGGGGTTTGCACCATATTCCAACAGGACTTCCACACAAGCTTCATCTTTCTCAGCTGCATAATGAAGAGCTGTCCGATTGTAGCCATCTAGAGCATTTACCTACAAAAAGAAATAGCAAATACATTATAGTGGACATAAGCAGATACAGATTGTCAGGCAGATCCAAATTATTCATCCACACACCATCACTAATAATCCATTATGCTGCACAAGGAAGTCTATAAGCCAAAAGGAGATGATAGGTACAAGGGGGAAAAACAGCTTTGAATATTCATATAAGACCACAGGAAGGCAAAGGAAGTTCAGAGAAAAAGGTATTGATTACTTGGCAATACCTATTTTAAATGAGTACATATTCCATATCTGTAAGGTAAGTTTGAAGTTCCCTGGAAATAAGTCTGGAAGGTTGAGTATGAAGGGAGGTGTTTCTATAGTAGCCCCATAAAACTTTTAGGAGAGAAGCTAGTTGATATTTCTTTAGTAAGAAGAAATATGCTGTTAGGATTCCAAGGGGGAAAGTTCAAAAAGAGACTGTAGAAAAAAGATTCTTTAGTCCTAAGTACTTAATAAACAGGAAGATCCAGTAGTTACCACAAAGACGATTAAAGCTGTCAAAGGGAAAAAATAGAACCACCGTGTTAACAGGAAGACAGAAAAGCTTTAAAGAACTGAAGCATAGAGACAGTTGTTAGTTACAGAAAAATTAGCTCTGAACTCATGGACTCATCTATTCTGAACCATCCAGGGCTCTGTTATTGTCTTTCCTCTTCTTTCTTACTTTTGACCATGCTGCTGCTACTTAATATTTCCCTAACAGGGTAAGGTGAAAAAGAGGAGGATGCAGCTTAAACTCCTCTTGCCTCTAAGCAGTGATGGGAGAGGTTTGATGAAGAAAAGTTTTAAGAGATTAGAAATTCTGGATCATCTCTTTTATCCTAGGTTTTTTTTATCCTCTACAGTGAAGGACAATCTAGAAAAAGCTCTAATATATACCATATTATTAATTTGGACAAAACTATAAGGATGTTAGTTGCTATATTCTATATTCACAAATTGTACTCCTAATCCACAAACTCATTCATCTGCCTTAAAATAGCCTGTGATGGCCACAACAGAAGGAAAACAAGACTGAGACCAATACTCAAAATAGCATAGAGGTGGGGATGACAGCAGAGAAGGCAAAATTCCAAGGAAGGGGTTGCCTGAGAGATGTTTGGGAAGTTGTGTCTGACATCAGGTCCAACCCTAGGCAGGACAATGTAAGAATGAGAGTTTGGGGCTGTCTTCCTTCGTACAGTTCCAGTTCATTCTACAGGCCAAAAAAAAGGTTTCAAGTGTACTGAAGAGTAGCACCCTAAAAAGCAGGCTGGGAACAAAAAGGGAAAGAGAAATTACTCCTCACTAATACAATCAACAGCTCAAATCAAGGAGGGGGAATGTGATTGAGGTACACGATGTGGCTGATAAAGAAAAGATACTCATGGCTCTAGATACCTGCCATGATGCCTTGCAATAAAAATAGTTTTAACCAATGGCACCACTAACTAGAGGGTAAGATACAAGGTGGAGAGGTATGGAGGAGATAACTGATTTCTTAGAAAATATGATGCTCTTCAATGAAGTGTTAGAGTGGGTTATTAAAAACAAATTACCTCAGCTCCTTTTTCCAAGAGTAACTCCACACAGTCAGCATCTGACACCATGCACGCACAGTGCAGTGGCTTCAGTGTGCCATGGGTACAATTCACATCAGCTCCCTATAGGCAGAAAAAGAGAGCACTTTCATCAGTTTTGCATAAGTAGTGAGACCTTAGTCAGACTTGGAAGAATTTGCTATTTTGAGGAAAGCTGGAATGGTGATCCATTTCCCTATCCTATCACGTTCTGAAAAAGCTAGTCAGGCAGGGAAAAGACTCAAGACTGAGTACCAGGGAAAATGAGTCCTGCCTCCACCAGACATGACATGCAATATAAACACAGCACACAGTTTCTTCATTTGCAAACTAAAGAAATATAGCTCTACTGTTGGAGACAATCAAATAAAGCACTGCTAAGTTTTTTTGAGTCACGCTAATAATCACCTTTATTAAGAAGCCTAACTCTCAGATCATCTTCAAGAGCTCAATCCTATTATCTGTACCAAGTGAGGAGGCCTTGCTAAACTAAGCAGAATTTGCTACACTGAAGAAAGCTGAAATATTGAGACATTTTCCTATCCTACTATGCTCCTTTGAATATAGCACAGGAATTTCAAAGGTTGTTTAGCCCACTGGTAGTGTTGCTCCTAATATAAATCTGAAAAAAAGAAAATTAAGACACAGCCAAAGTCAGGCTGATTCAACAGAAGAGCAGATTTAGAACTTGAGTTTCTAGTATGGAGTCTTTTACCAAGACTTAATTAAATGCACATTTTACTTTACACAGCCATGAAGCATGAGACTGTTCACAAGGGTTCTTAAGTCCCATGTACTACTACCATGACAATGGTCTGGGTGCATTCTGTAGCAGCCAAGAAACCACCTGTAACAATTGCCTGACAGAAATTTATGGTCAGGTGCCACAGATTTTCTAAAATCTTAGATTTATAACCAGCATTTCTGAAGTATAATGTCACACTGTGCTTTTTAAGAGTTAGAATACTACCCAAAGTAAGAAATGTTAGCATTTCAGCAATACAGCAGCATACAGTAAAACAGTATTCTTAGGAATATCCCCTAAAAGTGACATAAACAAAAACAAAAAAAGGAACTGTATGAAGCTTTTCATAGCTACATTATATACAAGTACAAAAAAAACTGAATTAACCTAAATGCCCAACAATAGAGGAATAATTAAATAAATTGTGGCACATTAATGCAAATAACATACTATAATGCACAAGTATGAGGAATACAAAGAAACGTGGAAAGGCCTAAATGAATACAAAACAATTAAAAAACAACAACTGGAAATATATCACACACAATTTTAAAGCCATGTAAGAGGAAAAGGACTTGGAGTGACTTAAAAGTTATAATTTTTGGGGGGGAGAGGGGCAGGGCAGTTGGGGTTAAGTGACTTGCCCCAGGTCATACAGCTAGTAATTGTGTCAAGTGTTTGAGGGGGGATTTGAACTCAGGTCCTCCTGACTCCAGGGCCCGTCCTCTACTCACTGCACCACCTAGCTGCCCCTTATAATTTTTTATACACTGAAATTAAACTATAAACAGTTTCCAAAATACAGGATTTTGTTACATCTGTTTAGGTTTTTTGTTGTTGTTGTTCCCCATGGGTTTTTCTCTTGGCAAAGCTGCTGGAGTATTTTGCTATTTCCTTCTCCAGTGTGTCCCCATTTTACAGACGAGGAACTGGGGCAAGCATGGGTTATGTGACTTGCCCAAGGTCACACAAGTAGGTGTCTGAGGCTGTATTAGAACTCAGATCTTCCTGACTCCAGGCTCAATGCTCTATCTACTGCACCACCAAGTTGCCCACCTCCCCACCCTCCCCCCAAGTTGGTTTTACTGATGTTCAATATTAAATCTTTAATAAAATACCTAATTTTTAAAAATGGTACAGCAGGTAACAAATTATTAAGGGAAATAAGAGTTCTAATTGCTCTATCCCAGACATGGAAAGATCAGTGTGCCAAACTGAAAACTACTTGTACAGAATAACTTGTATAGTTATATAAGTTGTATAATCTTTCTTGTATAGTCTTTCTAGCTCCCCCTCTGCATGATATCTTGACAGGGCCTTTAACCACTAGCCACGTAGAACTCAAAACATTTCAAGACAAAAATGCTACTACAGAGTGACAAAGGGGAGAAGGGAAGGAAAACTGAACCAAAGCAAAAATAAGAATGAATAGGTTATCATCTCCTGGGAAGTAATGGAAATTCTACTCTGCTTCAGGCTTATAACACACCATGGTCCCCCAGGTTCCATTTTACCCCTCAGTGGTTTCTCACAGAAGTAGCAGTATACTCACCCCTCTGATCAGGTCCTCTACGTTATCATGGGGAAAGGAACGTATGGCAGCAATTGTTCGAATTAAGCGCTCTGACAGAGAGTATTTGCTCTGAATGCTTTGCATAATATACCACATACTGGAACTCATCAAGGATATGTTTACATGCTCCAAACTGCATAAAACAAAGAAACTTTTAAAAATACAAATCACCTTTGAGCATATCTGTCTTTGTATCTAAGATCTCCTTGAGACATTCACATAATTTTAAATGCCATATATCTCAGCAATCCTCATAAACCTGGATGGCCAATAGTTAAACTTTTTTTTTCAATCATAGCGAAATAGCCAGATTATAAGGCATTAAGTGAGCAAGGGAAACCTGGACCTCAGTGTCCTATGTTGTAGTCCATTCTCCCATTCAGTGCCCAGGACTTTTCAAATGAAGGTATTGAAACCCATGGACAATCCACTGGTTTACAAATGGGTAGCTATGAGGCCCTCAGTTTATTTTATCCTAGCTACAGGAGGGAGCTTTTGAAGGTTTTTGAGGGGTATATGACATGACCAGTCTGTCTTTAGAAAAATCCAGTGTTTTTTATACCACGTTGTAACGGTGAGAGTACATATGGGATGGTGAGGTTTTTTTGTGGGGGGGGGGGGTGGGGGGGAGTCTTGGGGCGGGCAGGTATTTAAACATGTAGAGAACTCCTGGTATGAAATTCCTTCTATCAGTGAAGATTAGCAATTGATCTGCTAACCAAAAGTCTCAGAGTTGGCTGAGACTCTGAAGTTAAGGAACTTGCCCGTGGTCAAGAAGCTAGTATGTATCAAAGGAAGGAAATGAACCCAGGTCTTCCTTACTCCAAGGCCTATCTACCATGCTGTCTCTCTTATTTGCTTTTGCTAAACTGTGTTCCATGCAACCCTGGATTTCAAAGGATGTGAATAAGGTTTCCATGGGAAAATTACAATGCTAGCAATAACATAGTGAATATCAAATTATTACAAATACTTATTATGTAAAATGTTTGGTGGGACTAAAAATAAGCTTAATGTTCTCTATTTTGTTCCTCAATTTCTTCAACTTCCTTTTAACCTGGGAATATTCTCCCCTAGACTAACCAATCCTTTTCTTCCCCTTCTTTTCTCTTACCTCTAACAATTTGGGGGTGTCAAGTTTCAGCGTATTCTATCGTTTAGGCGGTTTGGGAAATTTTTAATCATACCATAAGGAAGGAAAACAAAGACTCAGTGGCTTGGCTCATGTCTTTAAAGGAGGAGCGGAGAATGAGAACAGAGGACTAAGTAAATATACCCAGAGACTTTGAGATACCTTCATTTGAGGGAGAAATTTCATTTTAGGAAAAGACATGATGTAATACTTCCTGGGTCATGAAAACTAAGAAAAATTGCAAAATATGTTCAAATCCTACTACACCAGGAGTCTGACTACAAAAGGATCCATCTGTATAAAGGAACCATTCAAAGAGAATTTAAAAATACAGCAGGTATTTTTTTCAAGGAAGAGTTTACATCTTCATAGAAAAAATTGTTAAAAATTTTGAAAAGAGTTCTAACGCTGGGACCTCAGAAGGATCGAGTCTAACTTCCAGATGCTGGAGAATACACAATAGAAAACAAAACGTTACTGATTTAGACTAATAATAAGAGCTGGCATTTATACAGCCCTTTGAGTTCACAAAAACTGTCATCTGATCCCTACAACAATGCTGGGAGACAGGTGCTATTAGGATTTTGATTTTACAATTGAAGAAACTGAGGCAGACAGAAGTTAAATGACTTGCTTAGGATCACATAGCTAGTAAGTTTCTGGGGTTCAATTTGGTTCTTTCTGACTCTATGTCCAGCACTCCATCCACTGTGCCATCTAGCTGCCTCTATTTGGTTTGTAATTATCCCTGCAGGTAATTATTACCAAGGTTAAAAGTCTGAAATAAGTAGCATATTTGAGATTTTTATGTTTATTGTATGATGCCCTGGAGGAACATATTATTGTATGATGTCATAAACAATACGCTCACCTATTTATTCATTAGTTTTTTAGTTTGTATGTACGGTAGTTGAAATCAATTACTTTTAACATATTCTTCTGGGAAAATAAACATATTCTGTATTATTTAGCTTTTGCTTACTATAAGTGTTGTTTCAGAATTGTTTTCTAGTTTTAGATTTTTCTCAACTAGTTTTTAAATGCTTCAAAGGGTGTGGCATTGTTTTTTTAATTCTCCTCATAGATTAAATGATCAACACGTGACTTTTTAAAGCGGCCCTGGCATCGCAGAAGGAGTAGCAAGCAGAGCACCGGCCATGGGAGGCTGAGACCTCCCAGCTTTGTCTGTGCGGGCTGAAGGCTACACTGGCGAGAAGGACCCAAGGACAAGCGGACTCTGGAGTCCGTGCGGTTCTGCAGTTTTTATTCCACTCTGGGGCCCCCAAGCAAACCCCCCTCCCTTTCTGGGGCCGATCGCTCCCGGTCTTCCTTGGGCGGGAGGTCGCGACCATCACCCTCCAGGTTCTTTTCTAAACTGGACGCTTGTTTACGAGACGAACGTCGGTGACTCTTTGGTCCGAAGGGAGGTTTGGCATTAGCCACTAGGTTTGGGGTCATGGTCACTCCAACCGTCGGGGCTGGTGAAGGGCAGTGCCGCCCGAAGCCGGACGAAGGGACAGCGGGATGGACAGCACAGGAAGCCCTGGAGGAAGCGTGGCCGGCTCCTAACCCCCCGGGCTGCCCTCCTCCCAAACACCGCGGGCCCCCGGGCTGCGCAGGGCACGACGCCGGCGGCCCCGGGGAACGACCGGCGGCCAGGACCCGCCGCGGGGTCCAGCTGGGAAAGGCCTGTTGCTAGGAGTGGGGCAGAACGGGGGGCTGCCCGCGGGGCGCCAGCTCCAGCTGCTCCAGGCCGGGCCGCACCGCTGCCTCTCCCGGGGGGCGGGGAGGAGAGATGCCAGCTAGAGGGGGATGGGGACGGGGCTGCCCCTCTCCTCCCAAACCGAGGCTTCGACCCCTCCCTCCTCACAGCATCTCGCCCGAGAGAAGAGGTTAACGGGAGGGACGGCGGCCCCGTGGGGGATGGGGGGACTGGGAGACGTCTCTAGAGAGACCGGCTCTGACACACCTGGGAGCTAGGCCTTACCTAACCACCAAGTAGAAATGGGTACCGAAAGCCGCTACCAAGGGGTGACCCGGAAGCAGAAGCTGTCAGGCGTAGGTCGTTCCTCTTCGGACTACCAGAGGACAGAGGGGAGGCCGCGGGCCTGCGCATATGCCTGTCACCGGGCGGCGGAGGGCGCCTGCGCACACTCCGGGAGCCCGGCTCTTCCTCTGGCGGGTTCTCTTCCCAGCCTCCCTCCTCTCGCAATTAAGGGCTGTATTGCTCTTCTTTGAGGTGTAGTTCTAGAACCCCCGGGGAGGAGGGGCAGGGAGTGAAATCAGAAGACCCTTGCTTCCTTTACAGCTCCCCCCCCCCCGCTTTTTTTTTACTTGCCTAGTAACTGCGAGCACGTCAAGCCCCAATTCCTTCATCAGTAAAATAGGCGGCAATTTAATGCTTGTCTTGCCTGTCTCACCCATTGTGAAGAAAGCTTTTTTTGTTAACTGCAACAAGCTTCTAATTTCTATTCCAGTTCCTTGGATTTGGGCACTCAGTAAACTCGTGACACTGACAGCGTAGGGTTTTGTTTTGTTTTGTTTTGTTTTTACTCATTTGGTTCCCAACCCAAACTACACCCCAACTCTGGTAATTCCATTGTCATGGGTATATATTGGCCCATCCCTGGGCAGATTGTGATCTTTCCTTTCTTGTAAGCCCATAGCACTTTCTGTCTGCATAATTTATTTCAAATATATAACATGCTACTTTATGTTTGTCATATTTCTCCAATATTGCAAACTTTAAAAGAGTGAGGATCATACCTTCTGCTTCTGGAAGTCAGTGTGGTATAGAAGCAAGAATGCTGGACTTGGATTCAGAGAACCTGCATCCAAATCTTAGCTCTGTCATTGTGTGAGCTTTAAATACCTTTTCTAGTTTCATCATCTGTAAAATATGACTGTAAATCTATGATTCTCTTTCATTTTTCTGTAGTCGCTAGTGCAAGTGCCTGCACCTAGTGGACCATTCATTAGCACCACCCATTTCAGGATGAAAAGTCAGGGGAAGATTATACCCCATATGAAAGGATTTTGTGTTTTCCTACATACTCTCTAGTTGTCCTGCTTCTTCTTTCCTGTGCTCATTAGAAGATTAAATGCGATAATCTATGGAAAGCACTTTGCAAACCCTAAAGCATTATATTAATGTTGTCGTAGTAATGTTAGTCAAAGGAACATTCACTCCTTTAATATCTATGATATATAAGTCTGTATTTCAAGCTTCCAACCAGTTAATATTTGACCAGCTTGGTGGTTCTTCTACATTAGAAACAATTTGTTCCTTACCGATGTGCTGTGCTATAGTTGGGATTTTTTGGTATTTGAGTAATTCTATCTGTATCTCTTTTACCCTCCTCATTGTGGAAGCTTGCTTAGTTCATGTGTCCTTGGACTTGAAAGAAGGTGGTACTGCTAGAGAGCCGTCTTCCCTTCTCCACAGTGCTGGACAACTCTCTTCAACATATTCAGAATGTGCTAGCTGTCTTTAGTCTGTAGTATAAGATGCAAAATAGAAGAGTTGAAAGACTCCTTCCACTTCAGGGAATCCACTTTTGTAATAACATTTTTTCCTGCCTTTATGCAGCATTTTACAAATTGTAGTACAAAGTTCATATCCATCATCTCATTATATCTTCCCAAGGGAAGTGAACTTACCCACAGCATTCAGAACTTCTCCATTTGCTGTAGCTGGTGTTTCCACATATGGGTGGTGTGGTGGTGGCTGATAGAGCACCTATGTTTTCTTGGTGTTAATTGTTAAGCCAAAATTAGTACAAGCAGCATATTTTGCTGCATCTCAGCTTCAGAGGTTGCACTGAGTGCACAATCATTTGAAAACAGAAAATCATGCACCAACACTCCCTCCACTTTGGTCTTGGCTTGTAGCCTTTTCAAATTAAAGAATTTGCCATCAGTATGATGGCTGACCTCCATGCCATGTTTGTCCTCATTGAAGGCGTTTGACAGCATGGCCAAAAACATTATGCTAAAAAGCATGGGAGCAAGCACACAGCTTTGTTTTACTCCACTGGTGACTAGGAAAGCATGAGAGCATTGTCCAATATCCAAATCCTGGGCAAGCATGCTGTCATGAAATGGCCTTACAATGCTGATGAACTTCTCCAGGCAACCAAATTTTGGCATAGTTTTCCATAACTCCTCACAACTGACAGTATCAAGGGCCTTGGTCAGATCTACAAATGTTGTGTGCAGACCTCTGTTCTCTGCCCCTGGAATTTCTCCTTGGTAGTGTACTTTCCAAGGATGTACACATTGATAATGTAGTTGACGCATGCATTGCCAGAGTTAGCTCAGTGTTTGGGAGGTTCCAAAGGAAAGTGTGGAAGAGGAGAGGTATTAGACTGACTACCAAACTGAAGGTATACAGAGCTGTCATGCTGACCTCATTGTTGTATGCCTGTGAAACCTGGTGAGTCTACTAGCACCATGCCAGGAAACTGAATTGCTTCCATTTGAATTGTCTTAGGAAGATTCTGAAGATTACCTGGCAGGATAAGTTACCAGACACTGAGGTCCTTTCTTGAACTAAACTGCCAAGCATTCAAACTCTACTTCAGAGAGTGCAGCTCTGATGGGCTGGCCATGTTGTTTGAATGCAAAATGTATGCTTGCCAAAAAGACAAGTTTTCCAGAAAGTTTTTATGGAAAACTCACACAGGGCAAGTATCCACATAGTGGTCAGAAGAAGCTATACAAGGATATTCTCAAGGTCTCTTTTAAGAACTTTGGAATTGATTATGCGACATGGGAGACACTGGCACAGGACTGCTCAGCATGGCGTGCCCACATCAGAGAAGGTGCTTTGCTCTGTGAGCAAAGTAGAATTGATATAGCTCAAAAGAAACACAGGATGCAAAAATTTAGAGAACCCACCCCAAATGTTCACGTGGACTATTTGTGCCCAACCTCATATAGACCTGAGCTCATATTTGTCTGATCAGCCACAGTCAGACACATTGAAACTTGACTCCAGCATAGTGATGTCATTTTGGTCCTCTTTGAGAACGAAGGAAAACAACCAACCAACCAGATCTTCCCAATACTCCCTTGACATAGGTAGTAAAGAGGAGAATCTAAGCCATAGAATGCTACCATATTAATGATTAGATCCATTAAGAACCCTGGACAACCAGAGAGGGTATTTAAACACTTCTACTTTTTTTAGTGCTATTGGCAACATAGGTTGTTTTTAGCATAGGTTAGAAACACAACTTCCATGCCCGCCCACTGATACAGCTGCTTAGTAAATTTGACTTACCTAGGAGATGACTTTGGACAGTATGAGGAATTTCCTACATTTAGTCATAAATTCTCCTTTTGTGTTTCTCTGAAATTTTCTTCCCTATTCCCTAGTCCTTCAAACCTGAATTTCTAGAGACCAATGTACATTCTCAAATTGTTTCTCACTAGTGTTGATCTGCCTGGATGTTCCCAGGGAGGCAGTGTGGTGAAGTGGAACATAAGCTAGATTTGGAGTCAAAGGATGTGGGCTTAGCTACTTCCTATTTGTGTGGCTGGGGCAACTCACTTAGTCTCTCTGGTGCCTGGTATTCTCATGTATAAAATGAAGAGCTTGGTTAGATGAGCTCTATGGTTCTTTCCAGCTCTAAATTGTTGATTCTCTGAAACCCTGACATCCATCAAGTCTATCTCTAGATATTTAGGAAAGTTTTCAAAAGTATAAATTACAACGTAAATCACTCTCCCCAGTGAGAAAGTCCCCACTTTAGACTTTCTCTAAGGGATGGTCGTAACATGCAAAATATATAGACTTTAATTAGAAGTATGTGTAACTTAAATGAAACCAGCATCACATGGTAGAAAATCTAGAATGAAAAGCAAAATCAAGAAGGCAAGTGGTATTTTGCTCCAATTCAGTCTCTTTCCTCTGTAATGCAATATCCTACCAACTTGCAACAATAGTTGCCAAAACTTCCCCCTAAGTTCTAGAGCATAATTAATATAATTCTGGAGACAAGAGACTTGAGACTTGGGGTGAAGTCTGAAGTTTTGTGAGTACAGCGCCCTCTCTTGTATTGGATCCCAGCACTGGATGGCGCCAGAAACTGGCACAAGACTACTATTTTCCTTGGAACTCTGCCCATCGCTTCCAAACCAGGAGTCTCCCCAGAAAGAAGCAGAAAGGTACTCAATGTGCAGTGTAGATCAGGTATAGGAGAAGGATTTATTTCCTCTACATAAAAGAAATGCTCAAAACATAAGACTCACAAGCACACACTGACAAACAGTAACTCATAACGCCTCGTACTCTTCCAGGAAATTTATGTGTGAAATGTTAAAACACAAAGCATTTTGCAAGACTGCTGAACGGCCATCTCACTCTCACTTGGGCTGTGCATTGTCTGTATCTTTTGTCAAGTCACTTCACATCTTGGGCTCATTCTTCTGGGAGTGGTCTTCTCCTCTGAGAAGATATGGAAAACTTCTGCTGCCAGTAAGCCTTTACTGAGGAATGTAGAATTTCCCAGTATAATCCCTCCTGAAAAGCCTATCTCTTAAGCTCTATATTCAGTCATGTGTGTCTAGGTGGGGTGGGGGTGGGGGGGACACAAATAGAAGTGACAGCCGGGAGCCAACAGGTGCTTGTTGCCATTTATGAGCAGCTGCCATAGCTGGGGGAGGGGAGGGCGTGGAGGGGGGGGGCAGAAAGGAGGCCCATCCTTCCTTTTAGAAAGTCCAATAGAGTCTCACAGAGTCCCCATTATGTTAAGCAAATGGGAACAGAGGAAGCACCAAAGGGCAGAGAATCACTCCTTACAATTTCTACTCAGTCATCCACTCCTCTTGGCTCACTGGCTGGTTCTTTGTAACATAACGGCTGTCATGGAGACAAGACCAAAGATTGCTTGATCATCCTAATGTCCTTCAGCACTGAGCACCTACGTCCCTAAAAGTAGCCAGGAAGGCTCTGAGCATGCTTTATGGCATATGCTCTAATCCAACCCCTGCCACATTCCTCTTAGGTCTCTGGCTTTATTTTCCTCTGTTGTGTTTTTGAAACATTCACAGTAGAAAAAGAAGAGGCTTCTGTCTGTATACAGAAAAGCTGAGTTAGTAACAGTTCACCAAGCAAAAGTACTAAAAAGATAATATATCCTTTTTTTCAGAGAGTTCATATCTTTGAGACTGTTGTTGAACGTCATGTAGATGGTGTCAATGAGGGAGCATTAGACTAGGAGTCAAGAGCTTCAGTTCTATAACTGACACATTGTTTGATCTTTTATAAATTAACCTTTCTTGGTCTCCATTTCCTTTTCTATAAAATAATGGGATACAGAATGATCTCCAAGGTCTCTCCTAGTTTTAAAAAAGTCTATGACATTTTTCTTTCTCACAGGGGAAAAGAATCTTTGATTCCCAATGGCTTATGCTCAGTTCAAGTGAGATCTTTGTGGGTATGGTCACAGTGATGGGGGCTACGAAGAAAGTTTAGTTCTGAGAAAGTGCAATGTAAGCTCTAGAGAGGATAATGGTTTCTGTTGTCCTTGGGAATCCTAATCTCCCCTCTTCTCCATCAGATTTTCCAGGGAGATATACCATTTTCTAAACCAGGTTAGAGGTAGTGATGATCCTCACTTTAGGTTTCTAGAACACATAATTTGTAAGACTGCACTACCTTAAGATTTTTGCAAGGAGGATTTGTCCCATCAACTACAGCTATCTGAATTTCTGAAACTATTCTGAAAACCTGATACACTCCTATGTAGCTTATCTATTACTTTTCCATTCATTTCCTGAGAGAGTTGTCCTCCATATTAGAGGATCTCTCCAAAACTGTACCTCATTAGGAATATGAAAGCAGGGAACACCAGTAATGGAGAGTGAGAGAATGAACATTTGTCTCCCCTTTAATCTAGCAAAACAAATTTTCTCTATTTCATTGCCTCTCTCCTGATTTGTGGTGCTCGCTGCTCCTAACACCTAAATCCCCCCCCCCGGGCAGAAAAACCAAGCTTCTTCTATTCACCCTCTTCCTTACCATTAAAGGGCCCCTCTCAGCTCTGGAACCATACACACAGAAAGATTCAGTCTTGGAGGAGCCTGGCCCCTGAAGAAAGTGGGGAAACTTTCTCAAACTATGTAGCTCTCTTTACCCCCAGTTAAAGGCAAGAAAAATCTCATTAAGCTTGGATCTGGCTCATATATAGGGTCTTCTCAACTCACCCCTATTGTGTCTTCTTGATACTAGAAACTCACAAATACAAAGTAACAAAGACTAACAGCAGTGACTTATAAATACTGTTATAGTCTCCAAGGAAGTAGGGATTTAACATGAAATCATTGAAACAACTTGTGGGACTGCCAAATTAGCATTTCACATTTTACCTTAGCTTTGCACTATCTAAACAGTTTTTGTCAGATCCATGTCCTGTCTAGTCAGGCTTGGCTTGGGCTCATACCTCCACTGGAGATGATCATCTTTGATGAGAAGTATAGGGTTGCAATGCACTTTTCCTGTTATAAGCTCTGAGGGGCCCATGAGCTCTACAGAAGGAGAAAAGAAATAAGGAGAAGAACCAGGACCTCTGAAACGCGTGATATTGCCCCCAAGGCTGGATATGTCCATCTCAGAATTGCTGTTTGGTCATCTATTTTCAGGGAAGGAACACAAGAGGCAGCCAAGGCCCCAAGGCCCAGGTTCGGCCTCACCCAAGTCAACACATGTGTTTTAGATGCCATGAGCTCACAATTCCCATACTGTCAGAGTGAGGAAGGAAAAGCTGTTCCTTTAATCTCATGGGCTGACCATGGAAGAAGAGCTACTTGCTCTTAATTTTGGAAAATTGATAGAAGAAACAGAGCGGGATATGTCTCATTTTTTAAACTGATGCAATATCCTGTCCCTATAACAGGATGGAGGAGAAAGAAAAAACCAAGAGACCACTCAGGGATGTTGACTGCAGCATCCCAAAGCACCAAACTATTCAGTGGTAAGCTCTGGAAGTTGTCAGGGGAGCCCAGTATACTCTCTAATGGATGGCCCCTGCAGGTCCATCCCCATGTCTAATATATTGGATATACTCCAGTCTGACCCTCATTTCTCACATGAATGGAAATATTTACACAAGGGTTAAGTAATTGGAAGGATTGAGGTAGTTCTTGGCATGACTGCCAAGTTGAGGAATATGTCTTGGAAGACTTCTTTGAGGAGGGAAATAGTGAACAGATTTTTGAAGAGGACTAAGGAGATTTGGGGAAAGGGAAAGCTGTGAATGGGAAACGGGACATGGACACAGGGAAAAGTTTGGGTTGCTTCAGAGGCATGAGTTAAAGTAAGCAGGCTGCAGATACTGTGAACCAAGTTTCTTCTATGCTCATATCCTCCAAAATTGCCTGGAAAAAACCTTTGTCTTGCTTATAAAATATTTCATTGGATCTATTATGGAATTCACAGATGTAAAATAACTAGTCTGGATAGTATATTTGGTCACTTCTGGAAGATTGAAAGTTCTTACTATTACATATGAAAAATTAGCATCCATGTACATATCACTAATATAGATGTAGTTGCTTGTGTGTTTTTTTCCTGTTCTTTGTGTGTATATTACATGTGATCCTAAGTATTTGCACATTTCCTATATCTCAGCAGACTGGGAAGTCTCCCAGGGCAAGAGCGCTCTCTCTCTCTCTCTCTCTCTCTCTCTCTCTCTCTCTGTCTCCTGCCCTGCCCCATCCTGCACCCAGGATCTAAATACAAGTTTTCATTTCAGGGTGTTGATTGACAGTGTGACTGGTGTTTCTGTTTTCATGCCTGACCCTGAGCATGACCTAGAAATCTGATAATGATGTTTTGCTTCTCACCATTGCTTTTATAACTGTTTGACAAGAATTAGTACCCATCTTCCTCTGTTAGCTGTCTCTGGCTGATGTCCCAGGTTCTGAGTTACAAGCTGAGTTTCTTGCCAGGTGAGCCCTGTGTACCTAACGGCCCTAAGATTTCTTAGGTTTTTTTTCTTGGGTAGACAGCTCCTCTCTTCACCCGGCTACCTCAAAACTTCTTTCTGTGCTCTGAGTGTGGTCTTGTGGACTGAGAGAGTAAAGAGTAGAGAAAAAGTATGCTTTCTTTGAATCTACAGTGACTACTTGGGATGTCACCAGCATCCAGAAATCAACAAAGTACACTGTCTACTACTATTTCCTCCCTCAGTGGCATTACCTTGTTCTTCCATAGGAAGCCTGACTTCTGACCATGACTGATTTTCCATGTTACTTCTTCTAGGAGAAGAAAGTTTTAATTAAAAAAAAAGCAGAGGGGCTCCTTCCAAATGAGCCTTTTTCAATTCCTGACTAAGGCAAAAGCAGAGAAAAAGAAAGCAAGAGCATAGTGGCAGTTTGAAGCTCTCTAGGAGATAAACATAAGGGGAAAGGTTGTAACAGGGGTAATTAGCAGATGTACTCCTCAAACCCAAAGGACCAGGCAACTTCCCATGTAGTTGAATGTGTTCAGGGCCTAGGCTATGTGAAACACGACTTCTAATTGGTTGTTTGGTTCCCCTGACTGGTATGAAATTGAAGATGATTGGCTACTGAGCTAAGAAGAGCTACCCCCTTAGTGGGTTATAAGATGGTAAGGAGGCTACTACTCTTTTGAGCTCTGCCAGGCCTCACTTAGACTTTCAGCAAGAGGAAAATAGAATTACTCTCCCTTTTCCTCTACCCCAGTGGCAATGGAAGCTAATCTCACATGGCAGCAAGAACATATTCTTACCTTAGTGAGCCTGAAAAAGGTCTTCAAATCCCTGGTCATATCCTGTGTTTTGAATTCCCTGACCACAGGGAATCCTGTGGAATGGACACTTCCAGTTCTGGTGTAACCTCAAGAGTTCAAAAGGAAATGGTCACTGACAGGCTCATCCTGAACCTAAAAGGACTAAAAAGCCATGCCTAGTTGCTCAAAAGATCTGGATCTGAAAGAAGTCGCTTAGACAGTACAGGCCTGAGGTGAAAATGGAATGTCTGTTCAGTAGTCCTACAAAGTACCTTTATTTTTAAGGAAATTATAATGCTAGTGATGTCATTGTTTTATAATAAGAAGCTGGTAGTACATGCTTATGAGTCTTTTGTGTCTTAGATTCTGTTATTGTTGTTGAGGAGGAAATAAATACTTGTTCTATACCCAATATCTACTTTGTACATTGAGTTCATTTTCTAGAAGAGACCCTTGTAAGCTCTTTTGGAGAAAACCTGTATATGAACAATACTTACTTGTTTTTGAGATTTTCCTTAGAGTTTTAACTTGGAGAGGAGGGAGTAACCAGCCAAAGGGTGCTAGAAAAGCTTTTTTCTTCTCTTTAGGGTCAGGTGACCCCAGGCTCTGGGTGAATCCAGAGCAGAGCCCCTTGTTGGAGTGCCCTTTACCCTGGCCATGGGTGACAAAATGAGCATTCACAAACCTTTGGAAAGAATAATGGGTACTTAAGTGACAAGCAGATGGAAAATTAAAAAGCCTTACCTAAATAACTGCCCCAGTGATCTTTCCCTCTTTTTGTTGGGGGGGGGGGAATCTCTTAGTGTTCATCTATACAGTCTGTACTACATTAACTCACATGTTGCCTTAGAACTGTTCTCTAGGTATTTGATAAATACACAAATGTCTATATTCTACTGCTTTTGTGTCCCTCACAGTGCCTAGCATACTACAGGGTACACAAGAAGCCCTTGATAAATGTCAGCTGAATGGAATTGAACCGAAATGAACTGAATTAAATGAACCTGCCAAAGCCAAATTATTTGAATTATTGTTTTTTCTGTACTCCAACTCTGAAAAAGGTGGGGAGGAAGTTTAGAAAGAACAACCTTAAAGGATGGTTTGGAAATGAAGCAAATGGGGAAAAAGAGTAAAATCCAAAGGAGACAAACTTAGGACTCATTAAGCCCTTTACACTGCGAAGCCTTGTTCTGTGGCAAAGGAATAAGCAGTTCTGAGGAGGAAGGAATAGTGTTTATTAGCAGCAGGGATATTTTTCCAAGACATGTCATCAGGGTGAAACAGCAGTTTCTTTCAGTGTCTGTCCCAGACTAGACATGCCCTCAATTTTCAAACACTGCTCTTTTTTTTACTGCTTTTTCCAGGGCTTAAGAAAATTTATGATTAAGAAAAAAAACTGTCAAAGGCCAACTTTTCATCAATACTGTACAAAGATATGCATATATATATACACATTAACTCAAATATATACATACATTTGATTTTGATATTACAAAGTATATATGTATGTGTGTGGATACAAATGTAGTGATGAAGTGCTTTTCAAGTACACTAGGAAACAGCTACACCAACCCCATTCTGCTGCTGGCTCATCCTATTTATCGCCTCTCTTTCCAGGTTCAAAGGCAGTCTAATGCATGTGCTCTGAATTGCTAGTATAAGAGATTAACAAATTTGCAGAAATTGTCTGTAAATTATTTGTTCCTTACCCCAATAAACACTGGGGAAATCTCTTCATCCATGGGATAGTTTCCTCTCTCACAAATTCAAATCACAGAACTTATAGATTTAGGCAAAATCACTATTGATGGCCATGTAATTTATTAGCAGTATCAAGTTACTTAAAAACTCATATAGACATTGAAATACCCTCCCAATAGCTCTAACAGGGTTTCTGAAGAAAGGGCTTCAGATTTAAAATTGGAGAGAGTTGGAAGAAGAAAGGAGTTGATGACTAGACTTGGTTCTCAATAATTGGGACAACTAGATATTCTCTCACTACTATGGTTAAGCAATCTATGTTAGATAGATTATGTGTTTCATCTCATTCCAGTTTTAGACCCTAACCTACCAGAGGACAGACCTGAGTCAAACCTAGTCCATAAAAGCTGGTAGTAGAAATGTGATGGCATGCTGGCTTACGTTCAGTCAAAATGAGGGAAAGAGCTACGAATACAAGGAAAACAACGATTGGATGGCTGAATATGGCAATATGGCATCTTGTGGCAAGGGCCCTTTTTGTGGTGAATAGAGTCTTCTCATTGAAACTCCACTGACAGGGAGTGATTAATGTAGTGGGTGCTGGAGGAAGGCAAAGAAAACACCAGATTTTGCATTCC
Source organism: Trichosurus vulpecula (assembly GCF_011100635.1). Classification (NCBI taxonomy): domain Eukaryota; kingdom Metazoa; phylum Chordata; class Mammalia; order Diprotodontia; family Phalangeridae; genus Trichosurus; species Trichosurus vulpecula. The sequence goes on along the minus strand of NC_050577.1, from coordinate 277,666,856 downwards.
CTGGTTATTATTAACCATCATAGAGAATCTGAATCAACAGCATAAGCAAGCTGCCTGTCCTAGTGCATTCAGCAGCTAAAAGAGCTCTTAGTTTTTAAGGACTGTGCGATGAAAGCAGAACAGCACTAGTAAAAAGAGCATTGCTTATAGGTGAAGATTGGTAGGCTTCAGGTAGGAAGTGATAGGTATTTTGCTAGAACATGTGCTACAAACCACTGAGATTAGGACCGTAAGACTCATGACTGATAGCAAAAGTGAGAGTGAGACTTGGTAACCAATGATAAGAAAGCACAGAACTTATACTATTAATGTCCCCCAGAATGGGATTATCTTCTTATAAGAAAAAGAACTTTTACCACCAAGGAACTGAAAAAGATTGCAAGAGAAGTTTAAATAGCAACTTTATTGTTCACTCAAGCAGTGATTGTGGAGGGCTTGGTCCAAACGAGCCAATTCAGAGACCTCAGCAAAGTATCATAGGTTTAGGGAACTCTCAGAAGACTTACTTTTCAAGTCAATTAAATCAGTTAGATAACCTAGATGGAAACCATTCTTTGGCCCTTTTTGGTGGCTAAGATGGACATATCTATCCCCCATAAAGATGGATTCTATTGCAGACAGCTCCCCAAAGGGATTCTGTAAAGGAGGGACTAAAGTTTCTAAAGAAAAAGGGTTTGAGAAATTGGATTTATTGCAACAGCACAGCCTGTCTGGCCCTATGACCAGCCTGAGCTACACTCTGTTAGATCTCTACTTTTGGAGCTGATGACTAGATTTCATTCTCAATTAATTGTGAAAACTAGATATCCTTTTGGGTCGAGCCCTGCCCAACGTGCATCAGGCTATTAAGGGTAGCACAGTTCCTACTTCACACTTGCTTCAATCAGTCAATAAGCATTTCTTGTTGTTGTTCAGTCATTTCAGTTGTATCCAACTGTTTGTGATCCTTTTTGGGGTTTTCTTGGCAAAGATACTGGAGTGGGTTGCCATTTCCTTCTCCAGCTCATTTTACAGATGAGTAAACCGAGGCAAACAGTGACTTACCCAGGGTCACACAGCTAGTAAGTGTATGAGGCTGGATTTGAACTTGAGTCTACCTGACTCCAGGCCTGGCACTCTATCCACCATACCACTTAGCTGCCCACTTTCACATTTATGCTTTTTCTAATTTTTGTTTGACTATGGATTTGGACAAATGGGGTTTCTTTACTCATTGCTATGTGTGTTCATTATGGAATTGATATCTGGTGGGAGGAGAATCAAGCCTTAGATATAAAGCTTAGGGTTCTCCTCCTTCCAGTTAAAGAAACAGCAATCAGAAGTTAGATTGAACCTGAAATAACAATGTTTAACAATATTTAAGCTAATAGATATAGTTCTAGCATAGTACCCCTTCTTTCTGAAGAGGGGACAGTGGCCAAATGACTGGCTCCAACCTCCTGCTTCTCCTCCTGGCAAGAATTAAAGTGTCCCTTGGAGAAGGGTGGGGGAATGGTGGAGAAGAATCCAGAGATGTTTATTCTACCTCCTTGTGAGCCACACAATGACACCCCCATACTACTAAGCAAACTTTTTGTTAATTTTAGAATGACATATGTTCATTTCATTCTATTAGCAGACCTAAACTACCAGGGTACTGGCCTGAGTCAGGCCCATGACAGTTCTCTAAAATCTTTGGGAGGCTTCCAAAATCTCTGTAGTCCTCTGTGATTAAACTGTGGAGAAGACAGAGAGAAAGAAGATAAAGAGAGACTTCTTTCTTGTTAGACCTGTCTAATTTGTTTTATGAAGAAACATTATAAAGAGAATTCCATGAGGAATCATCTGTAAAGGCCCTGTTGTCCTCTTGTGGCAGAGAGCAGCTGAGAGAGGGCAATAGCCCTCTATTTTCCTTAAGTTGAGTCATCTTTGAATGTATGGTATAAGTCCAACTTGATCATAATGAATGACTAGGGGTGGGGGTGGGAATAAACGGCTTTAGTCTTTTTTTTTTGGCCAGGATTTTATTTATAATTTTTGAATCAATATTCATTAGTAATATTGGTCTATTATCTACTTTATTATTCCATAGTTTAGTTATTAGGACTATATCTTATAAAAGGAGTTTAATAGAGTGCTTTCTTAATTTTTGAGAAAAAATTTATAGGTTAGTTTTTTATTATTCTTTAATAATTTGATAGAAATCCGTCTGGACCAGGTCTCACCTTCTATTTTTGTCTTCTTTCCTTTGGAACAGGACCTTGTGAGGTCTGAAAAGGCAGCTGGCATCTTCCACTTCCTGGGTACCCAAGCAGCAGGGTATCAACTACTGGAGTAGTCATGGTGGAAAAAGCAGCAAAACACTAGCTGGCCAAGAGAAGAAGAGTTGCCCACAGAGATAGAAGATACCAGAAAGAAAAGGACACACCTGGCATTGATATGGCTATACTCAGTGGATGTGAAATAGCAAATGAGCAGCCCTATTGCAAATGCCCCAATGAGGCCTCTTAAATGATTGTAATCATTCTGGGATTCTTTATTGCTTATCATCACCCTTCCTGTGTGATAATAAAACTGTCCGTTCCATATCTGATTCATGTTTGTACTCTGGGTACTTTTTTTTACTTCCTCCCTTCAAAGAAGGGCATACCTTCTCAAATCTGGGTCCATTCCCTCCCAGAATGCCAAATGCTCTGGGTTTCAGATGCCCATAGGAGCTTCCATTTCCCTTCCTCCAAGGTAAGGTGTTGTTAGGCATAAGACGATCTCGGAGAAGGTGGTCTCGCAGGGGGCTAGATCTTGAGTGCTGGAAAAGGCAAACATCACTACTACCTTTTGCCTCAGTAGCAGTGGTACCTGTGAACATAACCACACCAACAATTTTCCAGAAAAGAACTCAATAGCTCCCTCGGAAAGGAGGATCATATGACAGCTGTATGCAGTACTTGAGATCTAAAGGAGATGAAATCTAGTAGCCCCAGGAAGTTTGGAGATTGGAAGAGTAGAAAAGACTGTAGCCAGGAGGCAGCTGGGTTACAGTGTAGAGACTATTTAATGCAGTGGAAAACAAGAATCGTTTTTCACAGCAGGCATATGGGTCTATAGCATTTTAATAGGATAGCTAATAGATGCTACTCCCCCTATTAAGTATAGTGGCTGAAGGGCATCTTTCTTCTACCTCCTTCCCTTCTTTTTTTTTTTTTGTAGGCAGACCTGAAAATCACATTTTAAAGGTATTTTGTAAGCCTGATTCTCTTTTTAAAAAATAATTTGTTCCCATTGTTTATGGGTATGTCATCGCTTGGAATCAAAGTATTAATGGAAGGAGTCTTAAAGGATTTTGTATTTCATAAATTATATCTAAGACCTTGCAATTCAGGCTGGACGTTAAGGCCTCCCTGGAAGCTGAGTCACATTTTAGCATTATGAACAATTCTACCACTTTCTCAAACAGAATCTTAAAACTGAATTTGGAGGTCTCTTACATTTCCCCTGGAAGATTAAGCCCTTGTAATATGTAACCTGAGGGTTACGAGTACAGGTCCTGGAGACTAAACTTTGATGAAAGGGAAAGGAAGTGAGTAGTTAAGGCCACAGCAACACCTAGTGTTACAAAGAGGGAAGTTCATCCTTGGATCATTTTTCTACAATTTTTTTTCTTTGCATTGGGAGTAATTAGCATTCCAATGCTTGGCTTTTTTGTTGTTGTTGTTGTTGGCTTTCTTTTTTTTTATTTTAAAGCTGGACTGCTTGCTTTATTGTACAAGAATTCCCCCCCTCCCCAGTACTACAATGGTTTTAATTTTAGTCTTCTAGTTTTTCTTTCTCTCTGCATTTTTACTTTAACATAATTGATTTATTTTCTTTTGTTGCTTAAGCTGAATTTAGTCCAATCCTGGCAATTTTTGAGGAAGATTACTCTGTATTGATAATTGTTTTAATTCTAGTTTCGTACTTTTTTGCATTTTCTGTTTTTTTGATAAGCTAATTTTATTTCCAATAAGATGATATATCTCCCTCACCAAAATTATCATTTGGATTTCCTTTTGCTATTCATTTGGTGATTTTATCCTTGTTTTGAGATTTCTTCTACTTTTTTTTAGTGAATTATTTTCAAATTAAATTTGTGGATGACCTGCTGTTGCAGGAGGGTCTTAATGCCAGGGATCTAAAACCCCCTTCAGGTTTGGTGATGGGATGAAATGAACAAAGCATTCCAGTTAACACAAGGAGGTTTACTTTGTTCTAACACATCAAGGACTTGAAACAAAGATACAATAGCAGTTAGCTTTCTGAATTCAGCCTCTCTCACTTTTGTATAGAAATCTATCTGGTCACAGGGCAAGGGTATGAAGACTCACATGATCTTCAGACATTTACTCAGTTGGAAGAATCCGTAAGGGTGAGATTTTTTATGCTGTCAGATGACAAGGAAGCATTAAATCTGGGAGGGCAGCTTTGTTGCTTTTTAAAAAAAGATTAACCCCTATTGCGTGGAAACAGGGAAAACATGGTCTTATCACATACCATCTCATGGTGGCAAGGTGGCAAGGATCTTCAAGAGGATGTTTCACTATGTAAAAATACTTTCAGGGCTTTTACTGGACAGTTTTCCTGGCATAGGAAGTACTAAGGGAAAAAAGAAGGAAAAAAAACCCCTACAACTCTCCTGCCCATTCTATAGAAAACTTTCCTTCTCTCCCCCCATTCAAAGTCACCAAAATGAAAAAGAAGAGAAAGAAAAAAATATGGAGGACAAAAGCCAGAAATCCTAGATTTTTTCTTTCCTTTCCCTCCATTTTGCCAGTTTGGGACAGGTTGGATGTCACTTGGGTTAGGTGGGTGCTCTGACTGGCACAAAGAACACAATTATCTTTAGGGAATAATATGCTACTTTGTCCAGCATAATATGACATCACCGCCCAAATGTTTATATTGACATGGGACCTACTCCCCCAACTTCTGCTGTTTTCTGAATGGTGATGACATGTCCCACAAACATGAAGTAAAGTGGGAGGGATTGGCAAAACTCTTCCATTGGTCCTGACCCCAAAAGGGAGAGCCTTTGATTGTAGATTGTGAGCTCCTAGAGGTCTTTTGACTTTCTTTGTATCACCAGAGTTTATGCCTGGCACATAGTAGGCACTTAATAAATGCTTATTGATTGTCTGATTAACTCTCCCACCCCAGACCACTTGACTAGACCCATAGTCACTGCTCAGGAACCAGAGTGTAGATGAAGATATTCTCTGCCCCATCCCTCAAGGCTTTCCATACAGCCTGGAGCTGAGCCCACTGAAAGGACTTGCCAGGACCCTCAGTCCTCCTCTAGGTTATCCCATTTTACTGAATTAGCAGCTGCTAAAGTCCAATTGTGTATCTCTCTTGTAGTGGATGGAGCCATTGGTAAACCAGGCAAAATGGCATTCCTCAGGAGCCTAGTCTTAATAGGTAGGGACCTACTGACCCAGCAGAAGAGGCAGGGTTCCAGGATTTGGACTGGAAGCTCCAATCTCTGGCATAGTTACTGCCTGTTTTTTGAATGGTACTAACTCCAAAGGGACTCAGGCAAACATGATTTTTTAAAATTTTTATTTAATTTATTTATTATATTTAGTTTTCAGCATTGATTTTCACAAGAGTTTGAACTACAAATTTTCTCCCCATTTCTACCCTCCCCCCCACTCCAAGATGGCATATATTCTGGTTGCCCTGTTCCCCAGTCAGCCCTCCCTTCTGTCACCCCTCTCCCCTCTCATCCCCTTTTCCCTTCCTTTCTTGTAGGGCAAGATAAATTTCTATGCCCCATTGCCTGTGTATCTTATTTTCTAGTTGCATGCAAAAACTTTTTTTTTTTGTTTTTGAACATGTTTTTAAAACTTTGAGTTCCAAATTCTCTCCCCTCTTCCCTTCCCACCCTAAGAAGTCAAGCAATTCAACATAGGCCACATGCGTATCATTATGCAAAACCCTTCCACAATACTCATGTTGTGAAAGACTCACTATATTTTGCTCCTTCCTAACCTATCCCTCTTTATCCAATTTTCTCCCTTGACCCTGTCCCCTTTCCAAAGCGTTTGTTTTTGATTACCTCCACCCCCATCTTCCCTCCCTTCTATCATCTCCCCTTTTCTTATCTTCTTCTTCCTCCTTTTTTCCTGTGGGGTAAGTTACCCAATTGAGTATGTATGGTATTCCCTCCTCAGGTCAAATCTGATGAGAGCAAGATTCACTCATTCCCCCTCACCTGCCTTCTCTTCCCTTTCTACAGAACTGCTTTTTCTTGCTACTTTTATGCGAAATAATTTACCCCATTCTATCTCTCCCTATCTCCCTCTCTCAATATATTCCTCTCTCATCCCTTAATTTGATTTTATTTCTTTTAGATATCTTCTCTTCATCTTCACCTCACCCTGTGCCCCCCCTCTCTCTCCATATATACATATATATATACATACATACACACTCACATATACATATATATACATAAACATATATATGTATATATATATGCATATTCCCTTCAGCTACCCTAATACTGAGGTCTCACAAATCATACACATCATCTTTCCATGTAGGAATGTAAACAAAACAGTTCAACTCTAGTAAGTCCCTTGTGATTTTTTTTTCTTGATTACCTTTTCATGCTTCTCTTGATTCTTGTGTTTGAAAGTCAAATGTTCTATTCCGCTCTGGTCTTTTCACTGAGAAAGCTTGAAAGTCCTCTATTTTATTGGAAGTCCATATTTTGCCTTGGAGCATGATACTCAGTTTTGCTGGGTAGGTGATTCTTGGTTTTAATCCTAGCTCCATTGACCTCCAGAATATTGTATTCCAAGCCCTTCGATCTCTTAATGTAGAAGCTGCTAGATCTTGGATTATTCTGACTATGTTTCCACAATACTCAAATTGTTTCTTTCTGGCTGCTTGTAGTATTTTCTCCTTGATCTGGGAGCTCTGGAATTTAGCAACAATATTCCTAGGAGATTTCTTTTTGGGATCTATTTGAGGAGGCGATCGATGGATTCTTTCAATTTCTATTTTGCCCTGTGGCTCTAGAATATCAGGGCAGTTCTCCTTGATAATTTCTTGAAAGATGATATCTAGGCTCTTTTTTTGATCATGGCTTTCAGGTAGTCCAATAATTTTTAAATTATCTCTCCTGGATCTATTTTCCAGGTCAGTGGTTTTTCTAATGAGATATTTGACATTGTCTTCCACTTTTTCATTCCTTTGGTTCTGTTTTATAATACCTCGATTTCTCATAAAGTCACTAGCTTCCACTTGCTCCAATCTAATTTTTAAGGTAGTATTTTCCTCAGTGGTCTTTTGGACCTCCTTTTCCATTTGGCTAATTCTGCCTTTCAAGGCTTTCTTCTCCTCATTGGCTTTTTGGAGCTCTTTTGCCATTTGAGTTAGTCTATTTTTTAAGGTGTTGTTTTCTTCAGTGTATTTTTCAGCATTTTTTTGGGTCTCCTTTAGCAAGTCATTGACTTATTTTTCATGGTTTTCTCGAATGCTTCTCATTTCTCTTCCCAATTTTTCCTCTACTTTTCTAACTTGTTTTTCCAAATCCTTTTTGAGCTCTTCTATGGCCTGAGACCAGTTCATGTTTTTCTTGGAGGCTTTTGTTGTAGGCTCTATGACTGTGTTGACTTCTGGCTGTATGTTTTGGTCTTCTTTGTCACCAGAGAAGGATTCCAGAGTCTGAGACCAAATCTGGGCGCATTTTTGCTGCCTGGACATGTTCCCAACCAACTAACTTGACCCTTGAGTTTTTCAGCAGGCTATGACTGCTTGTAGACTAAAGAGTTCTATGTTCCACATTGGGGGGGGGGGGGATGAGCCAGCTCTGCCACACCAGCACTCCTCCTTCCTCAAGAACCCCCAACCCGGACTGGACTTAGATCTTCAGCAGGCTCTGCACTCCTGCTCTGATGTGCCACTTAATTCCTCCCACCAGGTGGGCCTGGGGCTGGAATCAACTGCAGCTGTAGTTCTGTAGCTGCCCCTCCTCTGCTGCCCCCAGGGCAGTAGCCAAACTGTGAACTCCTTCCACTCCCGCAGCTTTTCCCACTAACCTCCTCTGTTGTCTTTGGTGTTTGTGGGTTGAGAAGTCTGGTAACTGTTGCAGCTCACTGATTCAGGGCACCAGGGCCTGCTCCACCCGGCTCCTGGTCTGGTTGGTCTGCACCACCCATGTTGGTCTCTGCTCCGCTCTGTTCCGCTCCAAGCTCCATGTGGGATAGACCTCACCCAGAGACCATCCAGGCTGTCCTGGGCTGGAGCCCTGTTTCCCTCTGCTGTTTTCTGCAGTTCTGCAGTTCTAGAATTGGTTCAGAGCCATTTTTATAGGTTTTTGGAGGGACTCGGTGGGGAGCTCACGCTAGTCCCTGCTTTTCAGCTGCCATCTTGGCTCCACCCCCCCTCATCAGTGTCTTTATTTGCTATAGATTCATGTAAAGTGGAAACTCCACTTTTTCCTATTTTTGATCTATTCTGAATATACCATTTCCATTTAATTATGCTAGCCTCTTGTGTATGTCCAATTCTGTGAGATGCTGGGGTACTCATTACCCAGGTCATAACCAGGTTTCCAGTCCTCAATATCACTTCATGGCCCAGAGGCAGTTGTTCAGTCCCTACCAAAGCCCAATATGCAGCTAACGACTGCTTTTGAAAAGGTGTATATTGTATTCCAGATAAAGGTGGTTTCCTTGACCAAAATCCTAAGGGTACATTTTGGCATTGTTGTTTTTGCCATAAACTCCAATTTGCATAGTCATCCTGTACAGTCACTTGTAATTCCACCAGTCCACTTTGCATAGGCCATAAATCTGGAGCCAATTGTATAGCAGCTTTGGCTTCTTCAAAAGCTTTACTCTGTTCAAGTCCCCAGTCAAATTCATATTTTTTCTTGGTAACTTTATATAAGGGTTTCAAAATTTGTCCTAAATGTGGAAGTCCTAGGAACTTTGGGGCCTGAAATAGTAAGGCAATAATAACAATGTAGATGATAATTGTCAAAATGCCTATGTAGTTCTGTATCACAAAGTATATGAGACTCTCCACATAGAAGGTAGAAGAAGTAAACCATTTATTCAGACACCAAAGAACCATATCCCACAAGCCATTTATCCAGTCTGCTACAGCAGTAAAACATTCCACACACAATGTAACAACCTGGAGACTCGCCATCCCAAAACCTCTCCAACCCTTTGCTGGGGTCTTCCCCAAAACAAACTCACAGTCAGTCTGTTCAGTTCTAACCATCACGAGGGCAGCCATTAGCAGCCATAACTGTTATCTCTCTCTCAGAACTTCCTGTGACATAACTTCCTTTTCCTGTCAGGAAGCTCCTCCTACCACATATATCTTAGGCTTCCTGTGATGTAAGCAGGTCACATGGCCTATTAATGGGTGGGAAAGACCTTCAAGTCTAGTTGCTACTACAAGGCCTCTTTCTGATTGATGGGGATAGGAAAATCTTGAATCTTTTGTTGAGCTTGTGGGAGAATTTCTTGTAGTCCTTTATTCCCTTGTATACCCCAAAACTTTACAGTTTGAGCCAGCTCTTGAATCTTTGCAGGGTTAATTTCCCATCCTTTGCTTTTCATATGTTCAATTAACAGTATAATATCATCCATGTAGTGGGTAAGCTGCACACCAGGTGACTTTAATTTATCCAAATATTCAGCCACAATCCTATGACAAATAGTTGGATTATACAGATATCCTTGTGGCAAGCACGTAAAAGTATATTGTCAGCCCTGCCACATGAAAGCAAACTGGTCCCATTGTTTGGAGTCTATTAAGATTGTAAAGAAAGCTTTGGCCAAATCAATAACTGTGTACCAAGTCCCATCATATTTTTGGATCCTTTCTATTAAGGTGACAGTATCTGGAACAGCAGCATACAAGGGAGGAGTCACTTTATTCAATTGTCTATAATCCACTGTCATTCTCCACATTCCATCTCACTTTCATACTGGCCATACAGGATTATTCCATCGAGTGGTTGTAGGGATTAACACTACTGTTTCAACATATTCCTTTATATTATTGGAAATTTCATCTTGCCTGCCTGGCACACGATACTGCTTCAAAGTAATTACTTTAGAAGGTTCAGGTAAAATGATTGGGTCCATTTTTATTTTTCCTACTAAAACTGTATTAATTCCTGTCTTCCTTACTGCAAATTTATATCTCCCCTCAGGTAAATTCAGAGTCATACCTTTCGATATAACTATTCCAATGATGCATTTAAGAATGGGTATAATGACCACAGTATATTCTTTCTTAGTCAATTGTCCAATTTTCATCATAAGTTTGACTTGTCTGGCTGATATTTCAGTCCCTCCTAGACCTGTGATGGTACTAGAAGTTCCATGCTTAAATTTGTCAGGGTTTCCATAAATCAAGGTGGCCTCTGCCCCAATGTCTATCAATGCTCTAGTTATAGTATTTGATCCATTTTTCCAACATATAGTCAGATTAATATGGGGTCTGTAATCCCTTCTGTGTGTTTCTTTAATCTGAGCTGGGGCTTAGCCTATTTCCTAGTCTCCCTGAAGGTATGACTCACTTGGAAACAAGGGTTCAAGATCTGTAGTATTTGTAGGGACAGTTCTTACTTCTCTATTCCATTTGTTATTAAGCCCCTTATTGTGCTACATTTTGTACAGTTCATTAGTTGGAATACCATCTATTCTTCTAAAATCTACCCCTCTTCTCAACAGAGTAGTAATATTTCTTTTCTTGTCATTCTATTCTGACATTGAATCCACTGGCTTTTTACCCTTCTCTCTTGAGGAAATTTATTTTTTCCCCAGTCTTCTAAGTCACTTAACTGCAAAATCTTATCTAGCATCTCTGAAAGAGGGTTCCCTACTTCTGCAATTAGCAGAGTCAGAATTAGGTGTTTATAATTGGGGGGGGTGCCATTTTAATGATCAAATTTTTATGAGCAATTCCCTCCTCCTTTAACTTTCTCATACAGTCCCTAAGTGAATAGCAGGGTCTATCGGCAGTAAGCCACATAGAATCAGCAGGATATTCTCTATTACAACCTATTGCAGCTAAAGCTAACAGATTAGTTGTTTGATTACCTCCTTGCAAATGATAATCCCTAAAAACTTGCTGTACAAAAGGATTATAATACTTATGAATCTCATACAATCCACAGTATCTACAGATGCTCCTATGGCCCCTTCATCACCGATTCTCACCATCCAAGATATTAATGATTCTCTCATTCTCTGGGTGAACCTACTCAAGATATCTGTGATTTTCTGCTGTGTAAAATCCTCCAACATCTCTCTGAACACTATATTATTATCTTGTGTTTCTTGCCTCTTTCGCTGTATGGGGTGCACTGCTATTTGAGGAGCCTGGTCTGATACTGTATCATTCCCTGGCTCCATAGCATCATACCACAAAGTAGCACCTGGTGCCTCAGCTTCTGATACTGTGTCATCCTCTCCAGATTCTCTCCTCCTGTCACCATGGTAACCAGACTGGCTGCTAGACTCAACCTGGGCTGAACTGAAATGCGCTCTTGACCATCTTGGCTCCCTCTGCCTCCTAGCTGAATTAACAGCAAAATCAGTAGATTCCTGAACAATAATCTGTTGTTCTACCACCTGAGATTGTTCGTCTTGCTGTGGTATAGAAGAAATATTCTCATTTGAGTTAGATGTTTTGGTAATTGTCTGAGTTCTTTCTCATAATAGTCTGTCCCTGCTTTCATATATAATACAATAAACTGTGAGTGAAATCCAGTCTTGTCTAGAGAATGCTGTTGGCAATGCTCTTCCTGGCTTAACTGTAACTTCTTTAAAACATCTTTCCAAATCTCTAGGTTCTCCCCTCTGTAGCTTCTGTTTCCAGTCCTCACACAAACCAATGCCTTTAGATCATTCCCTTGCTAGGGAGGAATAAGTTATAACATCCCATCCTGGGATAACCATTTTTTCTTCTAAAGCCCTTCTACCTCCAAATAGAGATCTTATACCTTGCAATCCTGCTCATGAGGCCAAATATATCAGCAAGGCAAGAATAACAATATAGATGATAATTGTCAAAATGCCTATGTGGTTCTGTATTGCAAAATATACAAGACTCTCCACATAGAAGGTAGAAGAAGTAAACCATTTATTCAGACACCAGAGAATCAGACCCCATAAGTCATTCGCCCAATCCATCACAGTAGCAAAGAATTTGATGCATAATATCACAGCATAGAGCCTCACCATCCCAGAACCTCTCCGCCTCCTGCTGGGGCCTTCCTACAAAAACTTCAAAATTTACAGTACGGCTCTCACAGGTCAACTCTCTTTCCCTCAGCTTTAATGGTCATAACTGTCATAACTGCTCTCTCAGCATTTCCTGTGACACAGTTTCCTTTTCCTCTCAGCAAGCTCCTCCCACCACATGTGACTTAGGCTTCCTGTGATGTAAGCAGGTCACACAGCTTATTAATGAGTGGGAAAGATCTTCAAATCTAAATTGCTAATTACACTCAGTTCTCTGTGTGTTTGAGAAATGAGGCCTTTATCAGAGAAACTTGCTTCAAAATACTTTTCACAGTTACTATTGCTAACTGTATTTCCCTCCTTCCTATTTTTCCCCTGTTCTATTCTCCTTCTCCTTTTACCCTGTCCCTCCTCAAAAGTGTTTCACTTCTGACTATCCCCTCCCCTAATCTGCCCTCCTTTCTACCACCTCTTCCCCCTCTCTTTTCCTCTTCCCCTCCTATTTTCCTGTTGCATAAGATAGATATATAGCCAACTAAGTGCATATGTTACTCCCTCTTTGAGCCAATTCTGATAAGAGTAAGGTTTTCTCATTCCCTCTCACCTCCCCCTTTTTCCCTTCCACAGTAAAAGCTTTTTTTGGCCTCTTTTATGTGAGATAATTTACCCCATTCTACCTCTCTCCTTCCCTTTCTCCCAGTACATTCCTCTCTCACCCCTTAATTTTATATTTTTAAGCTATTATCCCTTCATATTACTCACAACTGTGCCCTCTGTCTATGCTAATAATGAGAAAGTTCTTATGAGTCAGAAGTATCATCTTCCCATGTAGAAATGTAAACCTTATTGAATCCCTTATGCTTTCTCTTTCCTGTTTACCTTTTAATACTTCTTTTGCATCTTATATTTGAAAGTCATATTTATATTCAGCTCTCGTCTCTTCATCAAGAATGATTGAAAGTCCTCTATTTCACTGAATGTCCATTTTCCCCCCTGAACGATTACACTCAGTTTTGCTGGGTTTGTGAATCTTGGTTGTAATCCTAGCTCCAGGGTGGAGAACCTTTTCATGTTAGAAGGCTGCATTAATATTTAGCTGTAATCAAATAATGCTGCATTCAAGAAACTTCAATTAGATATACTTAAAGATGTACATTATTTTATTAAAATCTAACTACTATGTACTTAATAATTTCAAAAAGTGAAAAACATTTGTTAATTTTAAAGTTAACTAGCCTTTTAATGACTTCATTGTGTCTGCTTTTTGTTGGAAAGCATTTGGATATTTGGTTGCAGCATGGAGGTCTGCAGTTTCAGTTGATCCTCTAGATGGATGTTAGTCATTTATGACCTTAAGGGCATCTTGGTTTGGGTCAAGTAGAAGAATGTAGATTCACAGCAATAAGTGGTTGAAAAGTGAGAAAGCAATTTTCAGGCATGTTGCCAAAGGCATAGGTATTCTATTGCATTTTTCCATATTTCAGTTGGATCTTTCTTAGCATCAGACAATGTCATCTTTAAAATGTCATCTACAGAGAGCTCAATCAATTCCATCTGTTATCATTTGCGTGCCTTGATGATAGTAGGTGAGACTGAAATGCTAATTTGAGCGTGATGTTCATGATTCTCAAAGTCAGTGAACCTTTCATTGTATTCTACAATTAATAGGTCTTTAACAGCTGTATATTCTTCAAAAGATTCACATATATTATCCTACTCATGAATGACCTTTGCTAACTAGGGAAAATGTCCATCTGAAATTTCCTTTTGAAGAAGTGTTTTGAAAAAAGATAGCTTTTTTTCAAAATGCTTGGATTTTTTTTTGCCACATATCATATATAGACTTAGTTTTACCTTGCAAAGAAATATTCAAGTCATTTTGATTTGACATGATATCTCGCAGAAATGCTGCATTTCTATAGAAATTTTCTTTCAATAATTCACATTGCTGATTCTGTTCTTCATAAAACTTAACTATCTGTTCTCACAGAGATAAAATTTTGACTAACACCTGTCCCTACTATTGCCAACACACTTTAGAATGGTATGGCAAATCCACACTGAATATCTCATTGTTAAACTTTAGCATGTTATGAAACTGATGATGCCATGTTACACTTACATGAATATAGTTAACAATACTTATAACTTGTTGCAAAGTGCCACTTAAAATAGTAGCTTTGGTGCAGAAATTTTGCTGATGCAAGATACAATGAAAAGAAATGGGAGTATCTGAATCTGTTATACTTTTTAAATCTCTTCAATAAACCCTTCATGTTTTCCTGTCATGGAAGGTGCACTATCTGTACATACATTCACTAAATTTACCAAATTCAGTCCAACTTCATGACGTTTATTTTGAAAGTTGTTGAAGATACCTATTCCCTGTGTTCTGTTTGCAAGAGTGCCCAGAGTAACTCTTCACAGCAAAGAAAATTTTCTGATATGACCTGAATGAAGTATGAAACCTGGGCTGAGTCAGTAGTATCAGTTGATTCATCCAAAGTGATTGAATAATATATTTTTTCCTTTTATAGCATTGCATGAAGTTGTTCTGTTAAGTTAAAGGCTAATTCATGCTGCTCATCAGTTATGGTTCTCCTTGAAAGAGGCGGTTGCTTGTATTTTGAAACATTATCAGAGTCCAAGTATCCTACAACTTTGACAATGCATTCTTTCACAATTTCTATATCACTGAATGGTTTCACTCCACCCCCTCCCCAGTATATAAGAGTATATAAACTATGTTATAAATTGCTTCAGGGCCATTATTTCCAGGTCTCATTAGTTCTTGAAAGAATTTTGCTTTTGTTTTTCATCTTTTAATTTCTACAAAACAACCTATCAGGCCTCTCACTTTAATTTACAATATTTGTGGTCCTTATGAGTATTATAATGCTAAGGAGCACTCAATTTCTTTAATGTTGATATTGCAGTGTCACAAAGCAAGCAAATCATCTTATCTTTAATAGAAACAAGATAATATTGCAATTCCCAATCCTCATCAAAAAATCTGTTTTCTTCCTTCAGCAGTCCTCTTGGTTTTCTTTGACATGCTGGACTGTTAAGCAGGCAGTATTAAAAAATACTGTCCAGCTGTGCAACTATTAGCAAATTCCACTTCAAACAGAAACACAGTGTACATTGTCAAAAGCTAATAACAGAATAATATACTTAACCCCCGTAAACATTCATCAACCAGTCTCATGTGGTAGTGTCACCAGTCAGGTGGGGTGGGGCGGGGGGGGGGAAAGTTAGAACTAAATAATGAGTGTAGCAGCTGTCAATTTAGCTCTCATGGCTTACTAATATTCTAATTGTCCCAGTCAATCTGGGAGGATTATTTTGTTGAAAGTTACTTTATTCTTTGGTATTTTAAATACATTCATTTTAAAAATGTGAATATAAAAGATGAACAAAAATATATTAATAAAAATATGATTTGTTCTGTAAAATTTAGATTCAGTCAAAAGGCCACACTGAAGGACCTAGAAGGCCACATGTGGCCTTAAGGGCACAGGTTCCCCATCCCTGTCCTAGCTCCTTTGTCCTCCAGAATTTTATATTCTAAGCCCTCCAGTCCTTTAATGTAGAAGCTGCTAAATTTTGTGTTATCCTAACTATGGCTCCACAGTGCTTGAATTGTTTCTTTCTGGCTGCTTGCACTATTTTCTCCTTGACTTGGGAGCTCTGGAATTTGGCTATAATATTCCTGAAAGTTTTCATTTGGGGATCTCTTTCAGGAGGTAATTGATGGATTCTTTCCATTTTTATCTTACCTTCTGATTCTAGAATATCTGGGCAGTTTTCCTGATAATTTATTGAAAGATGATGTCTAGGCTCTTTTTTTTATCTTGGCTTTTAGGTTGTCCAATAATTTTTTAATTATCTCTCCTGGATCTATTTTCTAGGTCAGTTGTTTTTCCAATGAGATATTTCACATTGTCTTCTATTTTTTCATTCTTTTGTTTGTTTTATTGTTTCTTGATTTCTCATGAAGTCATTAGTTTCTATTTGCTCAATTCTAATTTTTAAGAAATTATTTTCTTCAGTGAGCTTTTGTACCTCCTTTTCCATTTGGCCAATTCAAACTATTTAAGGAGTTTTTTCTTCAGTGAATTTTTGTGCCTCTTTTTCCATTTGGTCAATTATACTTTTAAGGCATTCTTCTCCTCATTGGCTTTTTGTACCTTTTACCATTTGGCCTGGTCTGTTTTTTAAATTATTATTTTCTTGAGTATTTTTTAATCTCCTTTACCAAGTTGTTGACTCATTTTTCACAATTTTCTTACACCACTCTTATTTTTTCTTCCCAATTTTTCTTCTACCTCTATTACTTGATTTTCAAAATCCTTTTTGAGCTCTTCCATGGCCTGAGACCAATTAATATTTTTCTTGGAGGCTTGGGATGTAGGAGCTTTGACTTTGTTATCTTCTTAGTGTGCATTTCGAGCTTCTTTGTCACCATAGTAACTTTCCATGGTCAGAATTTTTTCTATTGTTTGCTCATTTTCCCAGCCTATTTCTTGACTCTTTGTTAAGTTAAGGCTCTGCTTCCAGGGTGGAGGGCATACTATCCAAACTTCAGGGGTTTTGTGCAGCTGTTTTCAGAGATACTTCTAGGGACCTCTAAGTTTTCAATTCTTCCAAGGTGGTATCATTTAAGGAGAGGTGTGTTTACTACTTTCCTGGCCTGTGCTCTGATCTGTGAGCAACCACAAGTGCTCTTTTCTGCCCTGGAACTGTAAGGAGAGTCCCCCCTCCACTGAGGCCACAAGCTCTGGTGTACTAGTGCTCCTCCTTGTCCTGGGGCTTCCACCCATGACTACAACTCAGATCTGAGTATGGGAAAAGCAATAGAGTCCTGCCTCAGTGCCTGCAAAGAGATCCTTGTAATCTCCTTCTAACCAGTTGTTTGATCTCCTTACCATCTGAGAGCTCTGGAAGCAGCTGCTGCCACTGCTGATTCAGTGGCTCCCAAGGCTTGCTCCTGATTTGCTGGAGTGGGGCTATGCTGGTGCAGCCTGCACTGGACTGTGCTTCACTCTCACCCAGGTGCAACAGGCCTTTCCTGCTGACCTTCTAAGTTATCTTTGGCTAGCAAATTTTTTCACCCTGTCCTTTTGTGGGTTCTGTTGCTCCAGGAATTGTTTTATGGCATTATTTAAAGGTGTCTGAAAAGATTTTGGGGAGAACTTAGGTGAGTGGCTGCCTTTTCTCCACCATCTTGGCTCTGCCCAGAATCAGCTAAATTTAGTAAAGGGTCTGGATGTTCTTTGTTCCTTCTTAGGTGGCTGAGATAGGAAGTTCTTTCTACCTGGCCCCATAAAGTCCCTAAAAGGCAAAGCTCTGTCTCCAATTGTTAGACATTCAATGTTTTCTACTGCTGGAAATTTAGCCTTTTTAGGATTGTCAGTAATAACCAGAGAATACTTATCTTTGCACTATCTTCTGAATGATAAATCATTATAGAAGATCCTCCATATTACAGTATAGGCACGGCTCTCCCTTCCCCTCCCTTGCAAAACTTTCTGGCTTGGAATATCAGACATTCCTTTCCCCCTTTCTTTCTTGCAAAGACGTTTTAGACTTTCTGGCTTGGAGTAAAGAATTAGCCATTCCTCTCTGGCTGATAGGCCCAAACAAAGGATAGAATACACTTCCGCTAGGAGACAGATAAGTCCTGAACAAAGAACAGGAAATATTTCTGAAGCTGCTTCTTGAGGACCCAGCCAGTTCTCAAAAACAAAATGATCAACAAGATCTTCCCCTCCCAAGGGGAGTGGCTACCCTCTCTGGTGGGGGCCTTCCTTGTTCAGGACACTATAAAAGTCACCATGTGGAACAGGCACATGGGATCTCACCCATGGAGAGGATGCTTTGCCTGGGACCACTTTCCCTCTCAGGGCTTGATTGAGCTGTGTAAACTGGGATCCCCTCGGCTTTGAGAGGATCAAGGGCTGGAGTTCCTCTGAGAGGTGATGAATCTGTGTCATCCGTGTCTTTGTCTTTGTTGTGTTAACTGCGTTTGTTAGAGTATTTCCCCTGTCTTTCAATAAAAACTTTATTCTGTTGGGAGTGTGTCTTATTGCCAGTGCAAATCCTAATCCGAATCTAACCTAGCTTAATCAAACATCTTCATCCTTCAAAACAACTTTCTTAAGTACCCATGGACTTAAGACCACTGTGACCCTCTTTAATAAGACACAAAGAGCTTTCCAATGGCAGCTCCAGGGTGCCATGTTCCCATATAGAACCATCTGATTGTCTAGTCATCTGTTTACCCCATTTTGCTACTTCTTACACTTCAATCATGAGAACCATGAATTCATTTCCATCCAATCCTGCCAACCGATTCCAAATATTGTGGGCTAAGCATGATTCACTCCAGTTTGGTAGTCCAGCAGTGAATGGATCCCTCCAAGAATTTCATTATTATGTTTTTAAAGAATGTTTCATTATTGTATTTTATGTTCCTTGAGTTAAGGAACCTAGAACAGGGTAGAATTTTTTTTTGTTGTTTTCATTCTGCCATTTTTTCATTTTATAGGATTCTTTATTCCAACCAGATTTCAAGGTTTTATTGTTAGGCCTGTGTTTTCTTTCATTTATTCCATATAAAATTTTTCTTTTTTGTTATTGTAAACTTCAAAAACATCAATAAATATATTTCCTTTAAAAATAGAACATAAAAGAGGATTATGTATGAAACTATGAATTTCTATTAAATGAATAAAATAAGCACTTTTAAGTGCTTTCTATGTGCAACCATGTTCCAAGTCTCTTTTCACAGTAAAGCGTTGCTAAAAACAAAATAGATGCAAAACCTATCCTTCTCTTTCTCCCTTTCTAACCAGAGAGGGCAGTAGAGGATAATAAAGACACCCTTCAAAGGCCTTGTAGATGGCACCAGAGAGCAGTAAACTCAGCTAAATGTTGGAAGGCTGTTTCTCACAGGCACACTAATATACTCCTGGTAATACTATGAATTGGTCCAGCTATTCTGATGTCATCTTTTATACCTAAATCATGTGCCAATATGAAGCTTATCTTGTTACGCAGAGATTTTTAGCACTCCCTGTGCTATTCTTTTTTTTCCCCTTAAATTTAAAATGCTTTCACTTTTGTTTTTTTGCAAGTGTCTCTTAGCCCTCCACTAGAGATTTCAGGGAATTTCCTCATGGGGTAAAGTCTGAGATGCACTCTCTTCAGGTCCCTGTATATCTTCCCTCTCAAAGCTGGAAGACCAATGACCAAGATCTCTCCTCAACCTCTCACTAACTCCAGTTAAACACAAGGGCAGAGAATTGAGGAATGAATCTCCACCAATGAGAGGAGTCTTATGCAAATGGACTTTGAGACACAGGTTACACAAGCATTTATTTTCTTTTCCTCCTACTATCTCCCCCACTGAGCAAAAACATTTTAAAGAGAAAAATAAGACTCTTATAACAAATATGCATCATGAAACAAAACAAATTCCCATGTTGGCTATGTCCAAAAATGCATTTCATTTTGCCTTTTAAGTCCATCACTGCTCTCTCAGGAGATAGCTAGCATGGTTCATCAAAGAACATAGTCTCTGGAATCATTGTTAGTCATTGCATTGATTAGAGTTCTAAAGTCTTTCAAAGTTTTTTTTCTTTATAATGTTGTTGTCATTGTATAAATTATTCAGTTTTGCTCATTTCACACTACGTAAGTTCACAGAGATCTTCCGAGGTTCCTCGGAAATCATCTATTTCATCCTTTATGACACAATAACATTTCATTATGGTCATATGCCATAATTAAATTAGCTAGCCATTCTCTAATAGGTGAGCAACCACTTTGTTTCTAGGTTTTGGCTACTACTAAAAGAACTACTATAAATATGTTTGTATACATATCCCTTGGGATGTAGTTTAGGCCAAGAAATAGTATTGTTTGCTCAAAATGGATGCACAGTTTAGTAACTTTTTGAGCAGTGTTCCAAAGTTGCTTTTCAGAATAGCTGGAGCAACCAAAGGATTATCTTATAGAACTAGGAAAAAATATAATAAAATTCATCTGGAAGAACAAAAAAGGTAAAAAATATCAAGGAAATTAATGAGAAAAAAATGTGGGAAGGAAGGGGCTAGCAATACCAGATCTCAAACCATACTAGAAAAGCATAACCATCAAAACAATTTGGTACTAGTTAAGAAATAAGGATGTTGGTTAGTGGAACAGATTAGGTAAATAATATTCAGAAGCAAATAAGTGCAGGAGTCTACTGTTTGGTAAACTTAAAGATCCCAGCTACTGGGGCAATAACTCATTCTTTGACAAAAACTTTGAAAAAATGGAAAACAGGCAGAAACTAGGTATAGACCAACATCTTACACTGTGTAACAAGATAACCTTCATATTGGCACATGTTTTAGATATAAAAGATAACATCAGAATAGCTGGACCAATTCATAGTATCACCAGGAGTGTATTAGTGTGCTTGTGGGAAACAGCCTTCCAACATTTAACATTTTCCTCTTTTGTCATCTCAGCCAATCTAATGAGTATGAAGAGAAACTTTAGCACTGCTTTAATACACATTTATTCATTAGTATTTTGGGATATTTTTTCAAATGGTTGCTGATAACTTGGATTATTTTCCTTTGAAAACTGCCTATTTACAAGTCATTTCCCAAATGAAAAAATGGTCAAAGGATATGAACAGGCAGTTTTTAGATGAAGAAACCAAAGCTATCTATAGTCATGTGAAAAAAATGCTTTAAATCACTATTGATTAGAGGAATGCAAATTAAAGCAACTCTGAGGTACCACTTCACAACTATCAGATTGACTAACATGACACAAAAGGAAAATAACAAATATTAGATGGGATGTGGGAAAATTGGGAAAGTAATTGGGACACTGTTGGTGGAGTTGTGAACTAATCCAACCATTCTGGAGAGCAATTTAGAACATGCCCAAAGGGCTATAAAACCATGTATATCTTTGACCTAGCAATACCATTATTTGGTCTATATTTCAAAGAGATTTTTAAAAAGGAAAAAGACCTATATGTATAAAAATATTTATAGCAGCTATTTTCTGGGGGCAAAGAATTAGAAATTGATGAGATGCCCACTAATTGGTGAATGGCTGAACAAGTTGTGGTATGTGAATATGATGGAATACTATTGTACTGTAAGAAATGATGAGCAGGATACTCTCAGAAAAACCTAGAAAGACTTGTGTGGGCTGATGCAAAGTGAAATGTACTCTGTACAAAGTAACAGCAATATTAGAAGATGATCAGCTGTGAATGACTTAGCTATTTTCAGCAATATAGTGATCCAAGACAACTCTGAAGGACTTATGATGAAAAATGCTATCCATCTCCAGAGAAAGAACTGATGGTGTCTGAATACAGATTGAATCATACTTTTTTTTAGTTTTATTTTTCTTGAGTTTTTTTGTCTATGCTTTCTTTCACAACATGACTATTATGGATATGTTTTGCATGACTACACATGTATAATCTATATTGAATTGCTTGCCTTCTCAATGAGGGGGTTGGAGAGGGAGGAAGGGAAAGAATTTGGAACTCAAAGTTTTGAAAATGAATGTTAAAAGTTGTTTTTACATGTAACTGGGGAAAAATAAATACTAAATTTTAAAAAGGGAAAAGGACTTATATGTACAAAAATATTTATAGCAGCTCTTTTTGTGGCGTCAAAGAACTGGAAACTGAGGGGATGCCCATCAACTGGGGAATGGCTGAACAAATTGTGGCATATGATTATGATGGAATACTATTGTACTATAAGAAACAATGAACAGAATGCTTTCAGAAAAACCTAGAAAGACTTACATGGATTGATGCAAAGTGAAGTGAGCGGAACATTGTGTAAAGCAAAAGCAATACCGTAAGGATGGTAAACTGTGAAAGACTTGATATTCTCAGCAGTACAATGACCTCAGACAATTCCTAAGGACTTATGATAAAAAATGCTATCTATCTCCAGAGAAAGAACTGATGGAGTCTGAATGTATATCAAAGCATATTTTTTTTTACTTTATGTTTCTTAGGGTTTTTTTTGTTCTGTGTTTTCTTTCACAATACAACATATGGAAATATGTTTTGCATGACTGCACATGTATAACCTATGTAAAATTGCTTGCTTTCTCAATGAGGGGGTGAAAAGAGGAAAGGGAGAAAATTTTTAAACTTGAATGTTAAAAGTTGCTTTTACATGTAATTTTAAAAATAAATTATTATTTAAAAAATAATAAAATGGAGTTCTGAGAGGAAATAGCCCATCATTAGAAAAGGCCACAAAGTGGAAGCTAAAAGGAAAGAAAGAAAGAAAGAAAGAAAGAAAGAAAGAAAGAAAGAAAGAAAGAAAGAGAAAAGAAAAGAAAAGAAAAGAAAAGAAAAGAAAAGAAAAGAAAAGAAAAGAAAAGAAAAGAAAGAAAAAGGAAAGAAAAAAGAAAGAAAGAAAGAAAGAAAGAAAGAGAGGGAGAGAGGGAGGGAAGGAAGGAAGAAAAATGATCTGTTCATATACTTTGACCATTTGTCTGTTGGAATGCCTCCTAATCATAAATTTGAATTCATTCCTTATATATCTTGGATATTCATCAGAGAAACTTGCTGTATATGTCCCCCCCTCCCCCAGTTACCTGTATCCTTTCAAATTGAATTAGTTTTGTTTGTGGAAAAACTTATAAATTTTTTATAATCAAAATTGTAAATTTTATCTTTTGTGTTCTTCTCTTTCTACTGTTTAATAATGGACTCTTCCCCTCTCCATAAATCTGAAAGAGAATTTCTTCCTTGCTCTTCTAATATGCTTATGGTGTTACTTTTTATATCTAAGTCGTGTATCCATTTGGAGTTAACCTTGATGTTCAGCATGATATGTTGGCCTGATTTCTCTCAAACTGCTTTCCATTTTTCCTAGCAATTTTTTTTCAAACAGTGATTCCTTTCCTCAGTAACTGAGGTCTTTGACATCCAACATAGTCAATCCATCATAGTGACATATCATTATGTTCAAGTTCACTTTAGCTCTAGCTCCCACTGATGCATTTCTATTTATGTAAACCAGTCACTCAAAATGACGACACTTTTAGATAACAAATATAATCATTTACTTGGCAATCAGGCAAGTAAAAGAAATAACAAATACTCATTTTAGTCAAGCATATGAATTATAAAATACATCACAATTCATACATAAGCCTGGGTAACATTCTGTCGCCAATGTATTCAATATCTACGGAGGGAAGGTGAACACACATAAAAACCTGGAGGGGAGGCACAGGAGGGAGGAAAACTCATGAATTTGGAGTAACACAACTCTGGACTTCAGGCTTTAATGTTATTGGTCCATTCAGAACCTGCTTTGCTTCTCTGGAAATTGCTTGTCTGCTATCTTCAGAGCTCTCTAGCTGGGCAAATTCTCTACTCTTTTGTACTCGAAGTGACGTAGCATTTACAAACTTTTAACTTAAAATCACCCTTAAAAGGGCATTTAGAAAATGTTACCTCTTAATCTGGGTATCAGGTCCCTTTAAGCCAGAGAACTGCAAAGCCTATCAGGCTGGCTTTCTCTGGGTTATAAAAATCAGACCAGCCAGTTATTCACTCGTCATGATGTGACATTCATCATCCAATCAGAATAGAGCCCATAGCAAAGAGCTCAGAGGAAGCCGGCCCACACACTTTTTAAAAAACAAAGCAGCTGTCAGAACTGTCTTTTCCCTTAAAAAAAAAAAAAAAGGAGCAGGATGGGGGCATCGGGAGGAATGCAAGTTATTTTTTAGAGGCTTTCCCTCTGTTAAACTCTTGGTGGCATTGAAGGGCAATAGCTGGAATTGTAGTTTTTACTCAGACGATCAGGAACCAGCCATCAAAACCTTCTTGTCAACTGACTGCTCCTATTCCTGGTCTCTTCAAACAGCTGCAACAAAGTGACTTTTCTGACCTTCTGGGGTTTCTACAATTTTCACTTATCTTCCCAACAGCCTCATATCTCCTACACCTCCTGGACCTTTCAGTGACTTAAATCAAAGTGTGTAGCACTCAATGACTTACTTTTCACTTGAAATGTATACTCATCCAATATTTCCTGGGGAATATATAGACCTTTTGAAATCATACATGTTTCCAAATATTTGTGATTTTTTCATTAAAAAAAAAGTTTTCTTGAGGCAGCTACGTGGCATAGTGGATAGAGCACTTGCTTTGAAGTCAGGAATACCTGAATTCAAATCAGACTTCAGACACTTACTACATGTGTGACCCTAGGCAAGTCACTTAACCTTGATTGCCCCACCCCTGAAAAAAGAAGTTTTCCCCTATTAATGGTCTCTGTCTCTGTCTCTGTTTCTGTCTCTGTCTCTCTCTCTGCCCTTAGTTGGGTGATGTACAAGGTGCTAGGGATACAAGTACAAAGATTGAAACAATCCTTACTTGTAATGAGGTTACATTCTACTGAGAGACATAACAATTATATATAAAAATATGTATACAACCAAATAGCAACTTTACAAATATGTACAAGGTAGTTAAATACAAGGCATTTGGGGAGGAAGGGTACTAGTAGTTGAGGGTGGGGGAGAAATCGGGAAAGGCTTCATACTGAAGATGGTGCCTGAGCTGTATCTTCAACCAGAGAGGAAATGTATGAGGCAGAGATAGAGGAATCATTCTATGTATGAGAAATGGCCAGTTCAAGGTCACAGAGATGGAATTAAGTGACTTATATTTACAACACAATTTATCTTTTTTCTGAAACCACTGAAATCCCAACTGACAATTGTGATTCTTCGAGCACTTTTTATTAAAACAAAGTTTATTTTTCCCTGTCCTTTCAGGCATCAACATGTCTATTTATGACACCAACAATTCATTATATCCTTTAGTTGGTCAGTTAGTCAACAGACTATTATGCATCTACTATGTACCAGGCACTATGCTAAGCCCTGGGGATCCAAAGGAAGATTAAAAACAGCCCCTGCTCTCAGCTCACAATGGAATGGCAGAGGTATGGGGAGGTCAAGGTAAAATATTTGAACAACTATGTACAAATAATCTATCTATAGGATCAATTAGAAATAATTAGCAGAGGAAAGACACTATAATTAAGAGTGGTCATGAGATGCTTCTTGTAAAAGATACGATTTTAGCTGGGGCTTAAAAGAAGCCAGAAAAGCCAGGAGGCAGAGCTGAGGAGGGAAAGCATTCCAGGTATGGGGTACAGCAAACAAAAAAAAATGTCTGGCATAGGGAAATGAAGTGTTTTGTTCAAAGAACAGCAAGAAGGATAGTGTCACTGGATCTTAGAATATATCAGGGGGATGTGTCGGGGAAGGTATAAATATAAGAAGAGGGGGCAGGTTATGAAGGGCTTTGAATGCCTTTCAGTAGAGGGTTTTATTTGATCCCTCAGGTGACAAGAAGTCACTGGAGTTTAATGAGTACTAGGGTAAGCATCATTAGACTTGCATTTTAGGAAGATCACTTTGACAGATGATCAGAGGATGGACTGGAGTGGGGAGAGCCTTGAGGCAGGCAGACCAACTAGCAGGCTATTGAAATAGTTTGGACATGAGGTAATAAGGGCCTGTATCAGGATGATAGTGATGGGGTGCTTGGGTGCTTGTGCTTGGACCCCATTTCCAAGATAATTTTTCTCCCTACCCTCAAAACACTATCTCTGACAATTTTCTCCCCAGCCCAAGGATATTATGCTTAGCAATAACTCATGAGTGGGCCCCAGTAAAACAAACTATCTCTTCACATCACAAGAGCAAGCTGACATCTGAAGAAATTCTCTTGTAAAAACAGAACTATGTTGTAACCACAGAATTATCATGTATTGATTCCCAAAGTTAACATATTCAATCCAGAGGTCAAGCTATAGACATCAACTCTCAAAGCTATATTGCTACAGACATAACAGACCAAAAATACACCCCTGAGAAACCAGTAGTGAATGATGCCTATGACCAAGGTTGTGATTATCACCTAATTAGCATATCTGCCAGGTAATACATTACTTTTCCTATATAAGCTTTAGCATTATTCCTAAGTGGCAAGCTCCTTAGGGAGCTCTGCCCACCATTAAAATAACCTTTGCCGCCCTGACTTAAAGAATGCTTGAGTCTGTGAATTCATTCCAGACGATCCAGTCCAGTACTTCAGTCCTTGAGGGGTCCCTGAACCCCTTAAACCGCATTATTTCCAGTGTCCAGGCATAGAAGAGATGTTACAAAGGTCCAAGGACCTTATGAGTCCTTCAGTAGGGCATTGCTGGCAGCAGGAAAGTTTATGCATTGGAGAAGATTACCGTTGACAGAAGTGCAAGACCTAGCCCAGCTGGCCAAAAGACATGGACTTAGAAAGAGACCGTGAATACCCAAGTCAAAGATGAAGGGATAATTCAGAATTCTTATGAAATGCTTCATCTTTTGATGTTTTAGGTAATAACTTTCTGGGTCAGTATAATTGTAGTTACTGTTGTTTGTCCCGCATTTCCAAAGAGGACCAATGATATCTTAGGACCATGTCTTGACTCCTGCATGTATTGGATTTAAGTGAAGCAGAGTTGCACAAAGATTTCAGTCTCACTCTCTCTTCTAGAGTGAGGGACCCCCAGTGGCAAAACAAAAGTAAGGAAAATTGGCAATGGTCCAGGATGCAGCAGATGACTTTGGCATCTCTGATATCTGACCAAACTCTTAAGTGCTCCACAACTCCTACTTCAGTCACTTTCACGGCCATTGAAACAAATTGTTCTCATCTGCCCATTTATCCAGGGGAATTCTTCATGTACTTAGGGTAGACACTCTTCTAACTCATTGTTGGGTTTGAGCCCCTCACTTACCCTCAATTTGGTTTAGCCCATCTGCCAAGATGGGGTGTGGCCTATGTTTGTACTATGGATTCTTGGAACCACAGGTGATAGTTGAGTGTCAGGTGGACACCAAAAGTGGATGAGCAGCCCAGAAAAAGGCTTGGCAAGACCTCACACCAGAGTTGCTAGTCCTCCTTGAATACCTGGTAGTAATAAGTTACTGCTCATTGTTAAGACTATCATTGCTATGTTAAGGTTGAGTAAAACACCTTTTTGTTAACTGTTCAGTGACTTAGGAGTGCCTTATTTCTTCCCACTATCAAACCTGAACAAGGTGCTGATGTCACGTCCATCTATAATATCAATATTTTTCATTGTCTTCTTTTGTCAAATTCACCAATCTGATGAGTGTGAGGAAGAACTTCTCTATAGCTTTTCAATGGTCCTCTTAAACTGAGGTACCCAGAACTGAACACAGTACTCTAGTTGAGGTCTGACAGGAAAAGGCTATAGCACTCCCTGAAAGCTGTGTCCCTCTTAGTGCAGCCCAAGGCCACATTAGCTTTTTTGGCTGCCACATCACTTTGCCGACTTTGATTGAGCATGCAGTCCAATAAAACTCCCTTCTGCTTTACAAACTGCTATCCAATCATGCCTCCACCATGTTGTGCTTGTGAAGTTGATTTTTTTGTGCACAAATGTAGAAATTTACATGTATCCCCACTGAATTTCATCTTATTAGATTTAGCTCAATGTTCTAGCCTGTTTTAGATTCTGATGACATTCAGTGTGTTAGTAATCACTCCCAGCTTTATGTCATAGGCAAATAGCACAGAGCCACAACAGATTTCTGTACTTTTCCAGTGTGGACCTCTAGCCACACTGACTTTGAACTATAATGACAAATTAATTGAATTGAATTCTTGAGTTAACAGTCTTAGTGACCTTGAGTAAGACCTTAGTGGTATAAGAGGGAATCAGTCCAACAGGGAAAAATAAAATACTATACATGGAATACTGTTTTAGTCCTGGGATACACATTTTTAAAAGGAGATTGGCTAATTGCCATCAAGAAAGGTAAGCACAGCTTTGGAAATCTTAAAGAGCAATGAAAATATGAAATATTATCATCATTACTATTATTCAGTGGTGAACAAAAGAGCAGGGATTTAAGGAATGGGTGGTTCTCAGTAAGGGAATGAGACAGGAATTTTTCTTGGTATGATGGTCTTTCCTTTGGGATATTAAACAACCTAGGTGTGCTTAGTCACATAACCCATTGCTCCCAGTGACCATCAGGTCTAGGGGTGTGTGTCATTCTTATTGAAGAGGTAAGTAATGGTATAGATCACTAGGTTGATTTAACAAAAGAAGGGCTGTTCCTCTCCGTGGGGTTACTAAGGAGTACAGGTTGTTTTATTTCTAGCTACATTTCTGTTTCCTTTCCCAGGAATTGGAAGAGACAAAGAAAGAACATTTATGAAAGGTCTAATATGGGCAAAATACTTTGGTAGGTTTTGTGGAAAGGTTGTATTGTAGCTTTGCAACTACAGTAACCTAGGAGGCACCTAACCATTCTCAGTTTCTGTCTTTACTGCCAGTGGTCCCCACAGAAGCACCAGATGGACAGCAATCTCTCCGTTGCTTCTGGAAGGGGTGCCCCCACCCACATGGTACATTGGGAGCTCCAGAAGTCCCTAAGGACTGGAAGAGGGGGGTGGGGAGTGGAGCATGACTCCAGCTCCAGTTACTCAGCCTGAGAAAGAAAATAGCCCAGGGTGATTCTCAAGGGGAGCCATTATGTGTGTTTCCAGAAATTGCAGGAACCCTGGGAATCCTCTCTCTCTCTCTCTCTCTCTCTCGGAAGCACTGCTCTGTTGCTGTGGGGTTTCAAACTGCAAACTGCAGTCTCACTCTTCCCCAATGAACATTAATCCTACCTATTCGCTTTCTTTCCAGCTCCTAGGCCAGAGGAACAACTACAGTTCCCCCACAGTCTGAGACTTTGGCTTCGGGGGCAGATTGCGGTCCTCCACCATTATCTTGGGTATACTCCCCGTCCCCCCCGCCCCCCTCCATCTTTTTTTTCCTCCTCTCTGGTCCTCCTTTCCTAGTTGCCATGGAGACCCACGTCATATACGTGCCCTGCGTCGCCTTGGAAACAGAGGAGCATCCGAGGCGCGGCTGGGAGACCCGCCCCTCTCCGCCTCTCTCCAGCGGCCGCTGCCAGTTAATGGCGGCGTAGAGGTAGCCCTCGGACCCAGAGCCGGACTCGGCCTCGGCTTCCGCCTCAGAGCTGCTGGGCGCGTTCCTGCGAGGCCAGGAGTGGGCTTTGCGTTAGCAGCTCCCGGCACTTGGCCGGAGAATCTGACAGGGTTGCTGGGGGCCAAGTCCGGGGGCCCCCCCTCCCAGGTACTCTCTCGCTCCGCGCTCGCCCCCCGCCCACCGGGATCCCGACTCCTCTCCTGGGACCCTCCGCCGGTGGGGCCCCCTGCTCCACTCGCCGCCCCCAGCCCGGGGGGCCGGGTCGGACCTGCCGCCGCCGCCGCAGCCGCCTCTGCAGCCGCCGCTTCCGCGAGTCAATGGAGGACGGACCGCTGGAGATCCTGACCAAGGACGGTGACCTCCCGGGCCCCCTGGAGGTGTCCTCGGTGCCCGCTGTGGGGGACGTGATCTCGAGCGAGTACAACGGCGGCATGAAGGACCTGATGGAGCACCTGAAGGCCCAGCTGCAGGCCCTGTTTGAGGACGTGCGGGCCATGCGGGGGGCCCTGGACGAGCAGGCCTCGCACATCCAGGTGCTTTCCGACGACGTGTGCGCCAACCAGCGGGCCATCGTCTCCATGTGCCAGATTATGACCACGGCGCCCCGCCAGGGCCTGGGCGCCGCCAGTGGCCCGGAGGGAAGCGACCGGGGCTCGCCGGGAGCTCCCGACGCCCCCCCTCCCAAGGAGTGGGGCTGTGGCTCGCAGGATCCCGAGGAGGAAGGGAAGGAGGTTCCCAGTCCGACCACACCCACTAATCACTGTGAGAGCCTGGAGAACCCCTGTGCTTGCCTGCTGGAGGGGGACGGGCCACTCGTGGATGCTCACGACCTGCCTGACGTAGCCCTGCTACATCTGGAGGGGGAGAACTCAATGTAAGGAGGCTCCAGCGGGGGGCAGTACCTCCGAGGCACGGTTTTGGGTTTTTGGTGCATGATGATGAGGGAACTGGACAACTCGGTGCAGCATGCTTCACTTGGGTGTTCTGCTATGGGATGCTAGGCAGAGACTCCTCTAAAGAGGAACCTGTAATGAATGGGATCATCATGGATTCTTTCTGCCTAACAGACAGAATGACTGACAAAGAGGCTAAGAGGGAAAGGTGAAGTGCAAGGGAGAGGAAACCATTGGGCATCTCACTTCTGGACTCCCACCCATCCTGACCCTCCCCTTGCCCCCCCCCAACACAAGAGCCCCTGAATTGTGTAAATAATATTCTGCTTTTTATATTCTGAAGATGTACTTCCTTAGGACTGAGGCAAATTAAATCCCTAGAGACGTATATAGAAATTAAGGAACTGAGGCTTTTGTTTTGGCAGCAAAGAAACACCCCTCTGCTGAAACCCACTGACACAGTGCTACTGCCAAAGCCCCTTCCCCCAGTACAGAGATCTCTACACCTTCTTGTTGGTTAAGGAAGCTTGAGGAATGAACTGCATGCAGCCCAGGGAGTGTGAATGAAGGGGTTCCAAAGGCATCTGGGATAAAAGGCAATGGCTCTCAATGTGCATGAAGATTTGTTAGCTCAACTTTTAGGATATTGCATGCCGAGAAGATCCTGTTTTGTTTTGACTTCACCTGGGATTGCATATCATTGGGGTTTTAGGAACAATGACCCCCCAGATCCCAGGCAGAGACTTGGGAAACTGGAGACACAGGGATGCTCAGCAACAACAGTCTTGGGTGCTCCTGAGGGATTCTTGGGTACCACAGCCAAGATCTGCCTCTTCTGGCCAGACTTGCTTACCTCCAGTTCCTTTCCTTGCCAGAATTTCCCCTCTTGTAGCCAGCCTCTCTGTGTTTGCCTCCATGATGTCCTGTGTTGTGTTATATGTGTCCACTGTGTTGTAGTGTGTGAGCCCCAAGGGACAGGGTTTGTGGCTCACATCTCTGGTTCAGAGGGTTTCAGACCCCTTTGTGAGCCCCAAACTATCATGACGCTTCCCCCCAACCTCTTCAGGGCATGGAGCATGTGGTTGTCCTGGGGTTCTGTAAATGATATGTTGCTTTCCCTCCCCTTAACAAGTACTGACTCTGTGTGCCCTATCCCCTGCTCCTGTATACCCCTTTTTCTTAGTGCTTTCCTCGATGTTGACCTTAATAATAAAGAGGCGTCATCTCCCTTGCTGACTGGTCCTGGGGTCAGAGTCCGACTCTCAATTGTACTCTGTATGATGCAGAGCCCAGAGCAGAGAGCCATAGAGACTCAGGGGAAGTGTATGTGGTGGCAAAAGCCCCAGAAGACCTGAATTTGAATTCTGGCTTTGCTATTTACAATTCAGCTTTAAGCAAGTCACTTAACTTCTCTGGGAGTTAGCTTTCTAACAGTAAAAATAGCTAACATCTTGGGGTTGGACTAGATAATAGGGCTAGCATTTTGACAGTGCTTCAACGTTTGCGAAGCACCTTCCATATCTTGTCATTTGGTTTCTAGATAATCCTCCCTTCCATCTCTAAAGCCTGTAATGCTGATTCACCACCCTTTATCCTCCCTGACCAAGGCCATGACCCCCATGCTTGAGGAGATGTTGGGCCTGAGTTAGTGGCTAGTTCTGCCTATCATCTCTGTCCTTGGCCTGGAACTAAAGTTGAAGCAAGAATTTCAGCTGAGATATGGAAGAAAGGTTCTTGTTCAGTGAGGCACTTCGTGTCCATATACTTCAATTTCCCCACGTACCATACGTCGGAAGAGGGATAGGAAGGTCGTCAGAGAGGGGAGAGCCACAAGAGAGTGATGACTTCTCCCCAAAAGACCAAAGTTCTCTTTCCAACTTATAATGGAGAATGACAATTTGGTTTCCTTCCTTAACGTCATTGTGTGGAAGTTTCCTAAGGCTGCCTTGGGGGCTGTAGAGGGTCTGCAGTGACCTAGAGTGCTCCTGAGTAGGTGTAGTGGCTCCTCTAGTAATCCAAGTTTACTGGGAAGGGTTCTGGGTGACCTTGTTTCATTCTGTCCTTGTCTTTATCCCAAATATATTCGAATCAGGAGAGATGGGGAATTCCAAACTGATCAGGTGTTGAGGGCTTCTTTAAACCTCAATGTATTTGTGCTCCAGTGCAATTGTGTGGTAAATGGAACTTCAAATCCCATCCGGTACCCACAGGATGGTCAGGAAAGTCCTAGAAACATCACGGTGTTCAAGAACGTGTGCCAAGGAGCTTCACAGCTAACAGCTAAGCTAGCATATAGAGGCGCTTATTGATATGTATACAAGGAAGAGTCCCTGGGGAAATTATGATTGTTATAGTTCCAGCATCTGGTAGTATTCATTAGGATCTAAAAGGATGGAGATTCCTTTATCTCTCCATGGTCTAAGAGCTGAAATGACAAGAATCCTTAATTTTTCTTGCTGCAGTTTGTAGTCTTTTATTCTACCTTCAGGTTAGAGGGAAAACAGTTCCCTTTGTTCTACTCCTTAGAGTCTACAGTATGATGGTTTCACTTCTTCAGCAAGGACATCACTAAGATGGAAGCCTAGGACTGTTCCTTGAGAAGGAGGATGCTTCTTAGTCCCAGCTGTACTCTTGTACCTCATCCATTTCCTTCAAACCAGGACTAGTAACAAGTTCCAATAATATCCGAAATCTCTTTAGTCAGTAGGAAGGACGCTGGCTAAGTCCAGCTCCTATGGACACCTGTTTGGCATCCTGACTCCATTTTATAGGGTTCTAATGGGGAAAGTCTTGTAAACATTAAAAGTGCTATAGATCAGTCACCCATTCCATCATTTCATATAGAATCCAGTGTTTAGTACAGTGCCTGGAATATAGTAGATGTGTATTAACTATTCTTCAAACTGAATTAACTATGGAGCATAAATTCCATGCCCTAACCCCATTTTCCTTTCTAGTACCTGCCCCCATAGGACCAACTGGTAGGGGGAAAAGAGTACATAGCAATCACATTTCATCATAGCTAAAAATTGCCCAAGAAGAAATGACCCAGGCTGACCCCATTTTGTATTTCCCTTTTGGGTCTGAGTATCCTCTATTTTTGCCCATGGATTTAACCATTTTTACTGTCAAGAAGTTATTTCTTCATTAGTCTAATTTTCAAGGGGATATAAAGAACAATGTCTCCCATTCTTCGCAAAGTTAAATACTATTATTACTTATCTGTGTTTGATCTTGTAGGCTTTGCTCATGGGTCTCATTCTCTAGTCCTGTTACCCTATTTGTGTCTGCCCTCAGATCCTGCTAGATGTTTTCCTGTGAGCCTCTTTAGCTGAGGTTCATAATAGGGCCTGGAGTTCTAGCAAGTTTATGTCAAGTCCTGAGAACTGAGAATCTAAGGAAGCTTCCTTAGGTCACACGAGCAATGATCCTCTTTGTGGAAAGGTTGCTCCAGTACCAGGGGCCTTAGCCTTGTATATGAGGCCATTGTCGAGAAACATCAGAATTTTCAAGCAGTCTTACCAAAGTTACTGTTCGCAGAGCAAACTAAGCACTATGGAGAAATAGACAACATGGTGTTAGTTTCTGTCCTTAAGCGAATGAAATACAATGTATAAATCTGAAATGATTTTGTTGGACTTTGGAATATCTATGGAATATTGAAACAGATTTAAGAATACATAAATTCAACAAACATTAAACACTTACTATGTGCAAAGCACTAGAAATGCAATGATAAAGTGTAGATTTTGTTCTTAAGTAGATAATAAATCTAACAGAGGGAAGGATACAAATAACTTGAAGGAAGAAAAAGTGTAAAAAAGAGGTCCAGATAAATCTGAAGAGGGAAAATTCAAGATCATTATCAGCTGGGGCATAAGGCAAAGCTTTAAAGTAGAGGTGATATCTTAAATAGACCTTGAAGTCAACAGGTATTACTAAGGACTATGTGCCAGGCACTATAAAGTGCTGGGGATACAAGAATAGAGAGTGAAACAATCTCTATTTGAAAATAGCTTATTTTATGGGGGAAAACTTCAAAAGCCAGAGAATAGCAAAATCCCATTACAGGTATTCTATGGAAGAATGAGAATGGGGGATAAGTGGTCCACTTCGGCTAGAACCTAGATTACATGAAGGGGTATGAGGTAAGATGGGAAATGTGGATTAGAGCTGAACCGTGAAAGACCATGCCCCCCTCCCCACCACACACACACTCGCACACAGATATCATTCTCCCCAGTAATGTGAGAATGAACAAATCTTTCTGCAACACACTTTTAGAACCACTGCTTCCATACTCCCTTAAAAGTCCACTTCCACAGAGATCTCTGAGCTTCCTCCTTGAACCCTGTTGTTACTTCCTAATACTCTTAAACAGGCACCTGCATCCCTTTGAAGCTGTTGGTGCATAGCTGCTGCTTCCCCTACGCTCCTCCTCCACACTCCACACCCCCACCTTAAGCACTGCAGCATCTCCAGATCCAGAGTATTTGAATTCAATCTGCCATATAGGAATCAGAAGAAGAAACGTCTAACTCCCCTTGGACTATATATGAAAAAGCCTTCTCAAGTGCTTCCTAGTCAGCACTTTGCCAATCTTCTTTCTTCCTGTTGCCCTTTCAACAGGACTGAGGCTGAGGGCTACGGAAGGAACAACCAAAATCTCTAAGTCAAGGCTTTTCTTTTTGTTGAGGTCTGTTCCTCCGAGATGGTGCTAGAATATGAAAGTCTCACTGGGATCACCTTCTTATCCCCAGACTCCAGGCTTATCTGACCCCTGCCTCCTTGGGGCCTCCTTCCTAGCTTTTTATCTTATTCTGGGTTCTTGGTTGCTTCTGTTCAGTAAGCCTAGACTCAGGTTTCTGCTATTGCAGTGGAATTGTGAGTATGTGTTTTTGTGATATCAGACTGATCCAGAAGACAGCCATTGCCTAGATCTTCTTTCATGGTGTGGGTACCCTCCCTGTACCAATAGGACAAGTGCATTTAGCCTCCACAACAAATATATATGTATTCCCAAAACAGTTCTAGGAAAATTTCATAAACCCACAATTCAGATATAACACACAAGACAGAATCTTTTTTTCAATTCGTCACAACTCTTTCTCTTGGTTTCTCACTGCATAGGCGTGCACTAGGACTCGGGTCACTACCCTTCCTCTATATTGCATACATTCTCTCAGATTAGGTCTCAGTGAACAGTCAGGGGTTTCCAGATTTGTGCCCCAGAACAAAGAGACTGTCTGTCTCTAGCTCAGATTCTCATTCTGCCTCCCTCCCTCTTTCCCAGCTAGAGCTCATTTATATTCCTTTCAGTCTCCCAAGGAGAAGCAGTCAAAAAGTTTACCTAATTTAACAGTCAACACTCAAGATACTTGCTAGGGAAGCATATAACCAGGCAGGGGATGCTCACAGCTGCACTGACAGTGGGTAAGTAGAGGATTGGGTTCTAGGCCTTTCTATCAAGGTTGGTGCTGCTTCCACAGGTGTTGAGAAATCAGGATTGCCACTTCCAAGATCCTGGCTTGGCTGTACCTGGCTCCAACTCAGTGGGGCAGGAGTGAAACGGCTTCTCACTTGCTCCCTGGTCTCTCATGGGTTACAGAAGGGAGTAGAAAATCCTCAGTGTCTTATTCCCAGGCAAAGGGAAGGTGCAGGGGGCTTGTGAAGATCCTAAATAACATTTCTCTTCTCTTCCATCTGTTTGCTTTTTGAAGTTTCCCTCTTCCCCTAACCAGGCAGCTCGGAACAAGGGCTGGCCCAGAGTCACAAGCCACCACTGCTGTAGGGAGGAGCTCCAAGGAACAGACAGCCAACCCCTGGTTTTTATATCTTTTCAGCGCCAGGGGTGAGTCACACAGGCCACTCACCCAGGTGACCTAGAATGTCACAAAGAGGTGACTTAAACCCACGTAGTCTAAGAGCCTCTGCTCTCCCAGACATGTAAAGTAGGCCCTCCCTGGAGTTAGCCCCACCTTGGGCCCCACCTTAGTTGCCAATCCACACCCACTAAGGTTTTACACCTAATAGGGATTTGGGCCTGGGGCTTAGCACCTAGTAAGGCTCAATGAAATACACTAAATTACTCAAATGGAACAAAAGCCCAACTATTCAAGGGCACTCGTTGAACTAAGTGCTAAGGAGCCCATTTTGCCTACCAACACAGAATCCCACTGTGATCCATAGCACAGGGACACCCATCTCACAAGGGGAGGGGGTCTCATCTGGACTCATTAAGATTCAGGTTCATCTTGGGCAGGGTCCTTACTCCAAAGAAAAGGACAGGCTTACTCTTCTTTGGCTCATTGGAGTAACTTTGGGGAAATCTTTAAAATAAGGTTTAGGTGTCTAGAGGTTCTCCAAAATGTGGGTAAGAAAATCACTTCTAAGAAAAGGTACATAATGAATATCAGGTTTAGGATAAGTCTTTATTTCTTTGACCACAGAAATGTCATAAGATTGAACAGACTCACAAGTATGAGTTAACATGTATGGAAATATAAAACACCTCAATTAGTCCATTATATTCATTATCCACATATACCCAAAAGCTATTGTGGGAATCATGCACAGATATTTCGCTTTTGCCTCAAACTTGTATTTTCTGAGCAACCAGAGAAGTTTAAATTATTCTTTGTGGCCAGCCAGGGCATGGTTTGAGTTTGCTTTTGTCAATCAGTAACATAAAAGCATCCATTTCTCAGGACTGCTGGTCACTGGAAGTACAGGGGAAAGTGCTGGAAAAGGCCCAAAGGTAAAAAGTCCTCCAAATAAAGATGGAATCTTTATCATCATTCTTATACACCAGAATGGGTGGCTCCTGCTGACTTTGTCACCAATCATTTTCACCAGTTCATCCTTCATCCTTGAAGAGGACCAATGACCTCGGAAGAGTGATATCTTGACTTGCAAGTGAATTGGATTTAAGTGAGGTAGGGCTGTGCAGTCATCAGCCTCACTCCTCCAGAGCAGTTCGGGAGTCTAGCAGCAAGACATAGGTCAGAACAACTGGCAATTGGCCCCAGATGCAGTGGGAGACATTGGCCTTTTTAAGTTAAGATCTTTTCCAGGTCTCAATTTGTCTGAGGCAACACCCATTCAATGATTAAAGGCTAGGTGAGAACTGAAGCAAAAAGTGGCCTTATTTGCCTTCTCAAAAGAATCAATCCAGGAGGGGTAGACCCTCTGGGATTATGAATCCCTCCAGTCATGGGAACCACCAATAAGGAGTTCCTTTGTCCTTTATCAAATGATAAAGTCCTTTAGCAAGAAGACAGAACACATGTTCCATATAAAAGGACCAGAATCATATACTATGAAAGGTGCCCTAGTGCAAGTGAATCAGGGCTTTTCCCTGACTACCCTCACAACATCGGGAGATAAAAGACCACATAGAACTGTGTCAAGATCTCAGAGTACTAGCAGAAGATATTGATTGGAGGAGGAATAAGTCAAAGCTCACATCCATCCTCTATAAATAGTTGGTCCCCGACAATCATCCCACTAGGACACCAAGGCCTAGCTGAACGCCACCTTCCTTGCCTCCATTAACTATTGCTCAGGGAATAATAAATCAATAAATCCATTGCTATTGGAAAAGGCATGGCAGTCTACTTACCCAGAATCCTTGTGATTCTGAAATTCCTAGAGCAAAACTTCCTTCCTTGGTTACTACTCCTAGTTCCCTTATATCCATCCCCATCATCTCCATCCCTCCCATCTTCCTATATAACTGCCCTCCTCTTCCATTGAGCACCATGGACAGAATCCTCGTTCTTAACATATTCCTTCATGTTAGACCACTTTCTTCCATTTTCTTTGTCTCCCTGCAGCCAAAGAAAACTGGCTTGGTCCTGAAGGTACTAAAGGTTCAGTTCCTTCTCTCATCCTTTCACAAACTAGGCCAGGAAGGAACAATAGACCTTCTTCCACCACTTCCAGACTCTCATTCTTCTACCTCTCTTTTGAGGTTCACTCTATCCAGAACCTGGTCACTGGTCTGTACTGGCCTCCAGGTCATTCTTCCTCCTTTAATAGCTGGGTCAGTCTTCCCCTCTACCCAACCCCTGCTCTTATACTTGGCAACTTCAACTTAGATGTTGACATTGCTTCAGATATCCTTGTTCTTTTGTTGATCAATATCCTCAACTCCTGTGATCTACATTTTCACTCCACTCGAGACATGCATGGGCATGGTCGTGTTCTTGATCTCATCGATGTTTTACCTCCACAATCCTTAACTCTGAAAGGCCTCTCTCTGATCATAGCTTCTCCCTCCAGCTTCCCCTGTGTCTCACCTTTCTTAAACCTTCTTCCCTTCCCTCACCTCCCCCTCCAAGCAGTTTACTTTTCCCTGTTTCCCCAAACTATAACCCCTGAACTGACTTCACTGTCCTCCCTCCAAAATATAAATACTTAAGTGAACCAGTTCAAATTTATACTGTCCTCAACCTTTGAATCCCTTGCCCCTGTCCTTTTGCTGCTCACTTTGGTATTCTAAACCTTGAATTATTCATACCATCCACCTTCTCAATTCCTGGTGTACTGCTGAACAGTCCTGAAAGAAATCAACAACCTTGCTGACCTGGCCTACTACAAATTAATGTTTATTCAAAACTCAACTGGGCCTTCACTATTTTAAGCCAATCCTTTTTTTCCCCTTGATTAACTATTGAATTCCTATTCCAAATTTTCTCTCCTCTCCTTTCCTCTTTCTCTTCAGTACCTATACCACCAGTCGTCCTCTCACTTTCAGCAGATTTTTGTTGTTGTTCAGTTGTTTTCATTCATTCATTCTCTCTTCATAATCCCATTTGGAGTTTTCTTGGCAAAGATACTGGAGTGGTTTGCTGTTTCCTTCTCCAGCTCATTTTATGGATGAGAAAGCCAAGGCAAAGAGGATTAAGTGACTTGCCCAGGGTCACACAACTAGTAAGTGTCTGAGGCCAGATTTGAACTCAAGATGAGTCTTCCTGACTTCAGGCCCAGCACTGACCACGACACCACCCAGCTGCCCCTTTCAGGAGATTAACTTGAAAGGCCATCCAGCTATAATCACAAGTTTTCTTCCCTTCCTAATTCCACACTTAAAACCACTTAAGAATCAGTCTCCATTTTTGCTTCCTTTGCTCCAATCTCTGATGAAGTCACCTTTCTCAACCATGCCAACTCCTCTACTTGTACCCTTGATCCCATTCCTTCCTCTCTCCTCCAGCAGTTAACCTCTTCTATCATTCTCTATTTCTTCCTAATATTCTTTTTAAAATTATTAGTATCTTTTGCTTTTACATCACCTTCGTGTCTATATATATCCTACCCACCCCATATACATCCAGCTAGAATTCAATCCCTTGTAACAAAGGATAAAAAAAGAAAAAGTTCATAAAATCAATCAAATGCCCAAGCAGTTATGAATGGATGAGTAAATGAAAGCATTTATTAAACTCTTATTACATATCAAGCCCTGTGATAAGTGCTGGAGATACAAAAACAAAAGTATGAGTCCCTTCAAGGAGAGTAGTGACCAAAGAAGGGTGTTTTAATTTGAGAAATTATGAGGTGGTTGTTGTCGTTGTGTTTGTCCTTCATTTTTGAAGAGGACCATGACATCAGGGAAATGATCACATGACTTGCAGTTGACTTTGATTTGACTGAGGGAGGGCTGTGCAAGGTCACCAGCCTCACTTGCTCCTCCAGAGCCAACTGGGTCCACTGACCAGATATTCATCAAGATGACTGGAGAAGGCCCAGGATGCAATGGGAGACCCTGGCCTTTTTAGGCTAAGGCCTTTTCATGTGCTCACTTAGAGTGAGGTAATGCCCATTCAGTGAATAGGCCTCTTTAAGAAGTGAATCAAGGGATGGCTCCTTAAATTAAAAAAAAAGAAGAAAAAAATCAAGCTGGGAGAGGAAGACCCTCTGGGGGGTTACAGTTACTACTGACATTCACTCTAAGGCAGGAGGGCCCAAAATATAGCCATTAAGTGGAGCTTGGGCAGGGACCTATTGTGGTCCAATCTATGAGCTTCAGAGTGAACTGGGTTTAAGGTTTTTTGAAAAAAAGAAAGAAAGAGAAAGAAAGAAAGGAAGAAAGAAAGAAAAAGAAAGGAAGGAAGAAAAAAAAATCTAGCCAGTAAACCCCGAGTTAAGAGGAGAGGAGGGAGACGATTGACATGCCTTTCAGAGAAACATCGGCAGAGAAGCACTGATATGTTTGCCATTTACAAAGCAAAAGGTAGAAAGGAGGATCAGGGGGCTGTGCATATGGCAAATGGGATGTCTGGGGTCTGGGATTGGCTAGATATAATTGGCAATGTGAGTTTGTGCTGGCTGACTCACCAATCAAAACAGTGTAGCCCCAAGATGGTGATTCTAAAGCTGAATGGGAATAGTTGCAGGAGGCCCAGGGATCTATAGTGGTAGTGTGGACAGCAAGGAGATGACTGGAACACAATGTTCCATAGCCATCTCCCATTGCATATTAGGGTCTCTGCTTAATTTTCAACATCTCACACACTGACTCCTTCCTTGCTGCCTTAAAAAAATGCACAGATCTCCCTCCATCCATATAAACTTTTCCTTGATCCTACTATCTATTCAAGTTGTCATCCTATATGCATCTTCTCTTCTGCAACCAAACCCTTAAAAAGCTACCTACCCTTGTTGCTTCCACTTCCTCATCTCTCAGCCCCTTATAATTTGGCTTCCTTCCTCACCACTCAAATAAAATTTTATTTTATATCTTTGATTTTTTATCATCTAGATTTTCCAATGCATCCCTTCTTCTAACTGTGCCCAGAGAGCTGCCCCTTATGATAATGAAGAAAAAAGAAAAAAAAATTAGTTCAGCAAAACTAACCAACACATTTAAAAAACCTGACATTATATTATATCCAGCATAATCCCCCCCACCCCCGCAATTCTAATTCTTTTCTTTAGAGCCAACCTTGACCGTAACAATTTCATAACATCGAGTTTGGATTGCTTGTTGCTCTCCTCCATTTACAGTATTACAGTGATTGTGTATTTTGATTCTTAGTTCTATTTATTTCACTTGCCAGCACTTCATACATTCCTTTGTGATTCTCTGAATTTATCATAGTCATCATTTTCTTAAAACTTATTTTTTTATTATTATGAACTTGACAAAAAAGAGAAAGGAAAAGAGGAATTGTATAGGACGCCATAGATCTCTATTATTACAGCTTGAGTTTGTTGTTGTTTGTTTTTTCACATTTCTTATGTATTTTTTATGATACCTACGTATTGCTCTTACAAAAAGATTTAGAGCAGTCAAGATGAAGCTTGTTTGTCAGGACAGAAATCATCAGTTTATTTTTGATCTATTGACTAATGAGGACCTAAAGAATCAGTATAACTTCCCCCTTGGAACAGAGGTCTCACTAAGGCGAGATGTAGCTGGCAAACAAACCCTCTGACTGGGAATTTTAAGAGAAACTGGAGGGAATGTGGAAGTGGGCAAAATAGCTGGCATTTGTACAGTTACTAGAGTTTGGCTTTGTTATTGCTGCTGCTTCTGCCCACAGTGCCCAGGAGAGCAGACCGAGGCTCAGGAAGGAAGTACATCTGGGCCAACTAGTCCTGGCTGAACTTTGCATTTGGGAAAGACCTTTATTTGCCTGTTCCTGAACTCAAGTTAACTCTAACAATTAATTGCTATTTAAAGTCTGTTTAGGGGCAGCTAGGTGGTACAGTGAAGAAAAGTGAGTCAGGAGGATCTGAGTTCAAACCCAGCCTCAAGACACTTGACACTTACTAGCTGTGCAACCTTGGGCAAGTCACTTAACCACAATTGCCTTGCCTTCCCCCTCCAAAAAAAAAAACTTTGTTTAGGGATAGCTAGGTGGCACAGTGGATAGAATGCCATCCCTAGAGTCAGGAGTTCAAATCTGGCCTCAGACACTAGCTATGTGACCCTGGGTAAATCACTTAACTCTGTTTGCCTCAGTTTCCTCATCTGTAAAATTATCTGGAGAAGGAAATGGCAAACCACTCTAGTATCTTTGCCAAAAAAAATTGTAAATGTGGTCACAAAGTGTTGGATATGACTGAAAATGACTGAACAATAACAAAGTTTGTTTATATTCTGTTGTTTGTACTGAAAGCTGAAGTAAGATTAAGAAGTGTATTCAACCATAGCAATTTCTGATTTGTAGGTGTTTCACTATTATTGGGAATGGCATTTGAGGGAGAGGGATGGAACTGGTTTGTTGCAGAAAATGAGACAGAAAAATAGAATCTCTGGAGGAGATTATTGGTATTAGCGGAAGGCTCTGGAAAAAAAGCTTATTAATGGATATTTCACAAATTCACAAAGTAGGGCAAATGTGTGAATATAGTTTCCCCTAGACAAAAACTGAACTC
This sequence comes from Trichosurus vulpecula, assembly GCF_011100635.1. Classification (NCBI taxonomy): domain Eukaryota; kingdom Metazoa; phylum Chordata; class Mammalia; order Diprotodontia; family Phalangeridae; genus Trichosurus; species Trichosurus vulpecula. The sequence continues at coordinate 277,624,253 of NC_050577.1, read as the reverse complement.
AGCACTAGTTTCTGTCTGTTGTAGGGAGGCGAGGGGGGGTGGGAAGGAGAAGGCCGTTGGTTCAGCTGTTGAGGTGGATCATATGGCCATCCCTTCTCTTCTAAAATCCTTGCGAAGTCATCTATACTACATGCCTTCAACCTCTTTTCTTCTCACTGGCTTTAAAATCCTCTGTCATCTGGCTTCTGACCTCATCATTCAACAGAAACCACTTTCTCCAATGTTACCAATGATCTCTTAAACGCCTTTTCTTAATACTCATCCTTCTTGACCTCTTGCAGCCTCTGACGCTGTCAATCACCCTCTCTTCCTGGATACTTCCTCCTCTCTAGGTTTTCCTAACACTGCTTTTTCCTAGTTCTCCTACCAGCCTAACTTTCTCTTTCTCATTTTCCTTTGCTAGATTTTTATGCAGGTCATGTCTACTAACCTGGGAATCCTGGGCCCTTCCCTCTATACAATCTCACTTGGTGATCTTGCCAATCCAACTGTAATGTTATACAGATGATTTACAAATCTCTACATCCAGCTCTAATCTGTCTCCTGAGCTCTAGCCCCTCATCACCAACTGCCTCTTAGAATATCTCAATGTTCCACAGGCATCTCAAACTCAACATGTCCAAAACAGAAATCATTCTCTTTCCTTCCAAACCCTCACCTCTTCCAAACTTTCCCATTACTGTTTAGTTCCACCATCCTCTAAGACACCCAGGTTTACAACCTCTGGGTCTTCCTTGACTTCTCATTTGAACTCACCCTGTATATTCAATCTGTTTCCATTTCTACCGTCACACCTTCTCTTGTATCCTTTTCTCTCCACTCATGCAGCTGCCACACTGTCGTAGGCCCTCCCCACTTCTTGCCTGGTCTATTGCAATAGGCTTCCAGGTGTGTCTGCCTCAAATCTCTCTCTGCTCCAATCTATCCTCCATTCAATTGACAAAGTGAACTTCATAAAGTCTAGGTCTGACCTTATCACCTCCCCACTTAAATCCCAGGGGCTCCCTATTACCTCAAGGATCAAATATATGTAGGGTGTATGTTGCCCTTGTAGGTTATATGTAAAATCATATAGGATGTCTAAATGTATGGACAGGAGACTTTAGAGGAGTCATGGATAGATATCTCTGGAACTTTTCCCATTCTTCTCCAAAGGAGGTTGATTCCTGCCTGTGAAGAACAGGAGAAGGGGCCTCAAGCCTTGCCACTTTATTTTACTTTGAGAGAGAGGGTTATCAGACATATATACATATGCATGTAAAGTGATACTTCTGTAAAACTATAAACATACAATGAATATAAATAAAATTAAATTTGTATGTATATATCTATTTGCCCCCACCCAACCACAATGCTGGCCTATGGACACAATTTTTAGAGTCAAGTCATTTCCTTGGCTCTACTCTGTCTCAAGGAGAAAGGAGGCTTGACTGATTTTCATCAAATGCTAGGTTGCACAAAAGACTATCACAAATACTGAACAACCAGAAACCCATTTATCCAAGGAGATAAACAAAAATTGGAGTTCTATAGTTTAGAATATAACAGATAATACTTTAGAGTGAATTAACTCTTTAGATGAGAGTAAGCTGTGATCTTGCTTAACCAAGAGATTGGTTAGATCTCATGCAAGAGAGAATTCCCCAGAATCTCTAAGGAGGCAAGTAGAAAGGAGAACATGTTGATGAACTGGCTCTGCCTACACATCTGCTGTCCAAAGTCTGTCTCTCTCTCTAAATGCCTGAGGTTATTCCCCAAGAAAGTCTAGAGCTGCTCATGTCTTCTCTCAAGGCAATAATGAAGAATGCCTCTCTTCTCCCAAAGCCTTTATGCCAATTCCATCCTTCATGAATGCAACATGGAGTCTTCATTCTCTCCACAGGAGGAGAATCTTATGAAAAATGCTTTATGCTTGACTGAAAATTGAAGGTACATATAAAAATCCTCTGGCATTAAAAAGCCCTTCACAACCTGGCCTCTTCCAACATTTCCATTTTTCTTATACTTTATTCAGTAGCTACAGCAGTTTATTTGCTGTTTTTCCTCACATGTAACATGTCTCAACTCCAAGAATTTTCACTGCTTAGCCCCCATGCTTGGAATGCTCTCCTTCCTCACCTCTAACTTCTAGTTTTGCTGGCTAGCTTCAAGATTCACCTTCTTCAGTCTACCTTTTCCCTTACCTAACCCTTTTACCTCCCGGGCTGCAACCCCTCCAACAGTGCCTTCCCTCCGTTATTACCTTCCCTTTATGCTATATATATCGTACATGTACATAGTTACCTGCATGTTATCTCCTCTATTATAATGTGAGCTACTTGAGAACAGGAATTGTCTTTTCCCTTTCTTTGTATCCCCAGCCCTTAGCACAATGCCTGACATGAGGTAGGTACTTAATAAATATTTGTTGACTGATCATAGTCCCATAAAGTTTGATAACTTTGGTAAATTAACTGTTAAGAGGGGAGGAAGAGAGGAAGAAACAGTCCAAAATGTTCACAAAGCTTCACAAAGCAATAACAGTGTGTTAATCCTTTGTCAATGTATTAACATCTCACCTTTTGTGATTCCATCCTGTGGAAATAACAACTGAGATGGCAGGGGGGCACCAAACCTTCTAGATATTTTATATATTCTATATTCATTTTAAAGGAATTTTTTTATTTATTCCTGTAGGTTTTACTGGTAATATACAGAAAGGCTAATTATTTTTCTGGGTCCATTTTATATCCTGCTATTTTGCTGAAGTTATTGTTTCAATTAATTTTAGTTAAACTTTTAGGGTTCTCTAAACCAGCTTATTATCTTCAAAAAGTGATAATTTTGTTTTTTACATATGTTTATTCCCTTGGTTTATTTCTCTTGTCTATTTATTATAGCTACCGTTTCTGTCAAATGATATCAGTGACAATGAATGTCCTTGCTTTGCCTCTGATAGTATTGACAAGGCCTCTAGGGTTTCATCATTACAGATAATTCTAGGTCTTTGTTTTAGATATATTTTACTGTATTAGGAAGTTGTCTAATATTTCTGTATTTTGAAATATTTTTTAACATAAAGGAGTATTATATTTTGCCAAAAGCATTTTCTGAATCTATTGATAAAATATTATGACTTCCATTGTTTTTGTATAAATATTGTCTATGATGTTTCTGGTTTTTTTCTAGCATTGATCTAATACCGAATGCCAAAACCTGGCAATTATATAGAAACATTTTAAAATGCTATTTGAGCCTTTTGGCCAACATTTTATTCAATAGTTTGTGTTAATACTCATTAGAGATATTGGTCTACAGTTTCTCTACTTTATTTCTATCTGTAAAATGGAGATAACAGTACTTGCTTTCAGACTTGTTGTGAGGTTAAAATGAGACAATATTTGTAAAGTGCTTTGTAAACCTTAAAAGCACTTGTAAGCACTATACAAATGCTGGCTATTGTTATTGGGTATTTTCTGTTTTTAAAAAATTTCACACATTTCATTGGTCATTTTTTTGATCTATAATTGAACAATATGTTGTTTATTCATTTCAATTCATTCAATTCATATCCAATTCCTTGTGACTCCATTTTGTGGCCCCATTTGGGGTTTTCTTGGCAAAGCTGTTTCCTTCTCCAGTTCATTTTACAGATGAGGAACTGAGGTAAAAGGGGTAAGTGACTTGCCCAGGGTCACAGAGCCAGTAAATATCTGAGGCTGGATTTGAACTTAGGAAGACTGACTTCAAGCCCAACACTCTATCTACACTGTGTCACTTCACTGGCCCAACTGAATAATATAGTCTTTAATAATTTCCCTCATTTTTGAATCATTTGTTATGGGGTTTCTCCTTTCATTTTTAGTATTGGACATTTGGTTTGCTTTCTTTTTTCATATTACTTAATGCTTTACCTATTTTATTAGCATTTCCCCCAAATAATGCAACCCCTACTTTTATTTATCAATTCAAATTTTTGGTTTTCAATTTTATTTATCTCTTCTTTAATTTTCATATTTTCTATTTGTGTGTTTAGTTAGTTTTTTGGTTTTTTTCTAGTTTTTAAAAGTTGTAAACCCCATTTAAAAAAATCTCTTTTGTTAATGAAAGTCTTTAGAGATATGAATTTTCTGATAAAGACTGAATTCCAAAAGTTTTGTTATGTTGTCTCTTTGTTGTTATTTTATTTGCTGGGATTATCTCATTTTCCATGGTTTATTATTTGATCCAATTATTACTTAAGATTAAATGATTTATTCTCCATTGAAATTTGAATTCTTCAAATGCCCTTTATTGATTATAATGTTATTGCTTTGTGACTAATAAAGGATGTGCTTAGTATTTGTGCTTTTCTTCATTGGTTTATAGTGTTTTAATTAGATTGTAAGTTCCTTGAGGGCAGGAACTGTCTTTTGCCTCTTTCTTTCCCCAACATTTAGCAGTGACTGGCATATAATGGATGCATAATAAATGTTTATTGATTGATGCCCTAGCATATGGTCAGTTTTTGTAAAGGTGCTATTTATCTTTTTTTTCCTTTTTTAAAAAAAGATTTGTCTAGGTCTGAGAGGAGGTATGTTATGGTCTCCAACACACTAGATATTACATAGTATCACCTAGATATCATTAAGTGTCTACCAAAGGTTTCAATCAGCCTCATCTTTATAGACAAAGACTTCCAAAAACATGTGCCCCACAGGGTCCTAAGGACCTGAGGGAGGCACTCCTAGATTGTCCCCTTTAAGTCTTCCAGAGATTATAGTCTTTTCTGGGACCCAAATGAAAGAGGCAGACAGACTTGCAAGTAACTTAGTAAATGTGGGCCATTAGGATACCCATGTGGGAAACACAGATTCTCCAAAGCAAGATGAGTTCCATAAGCCTTTAGGCTTTCTTTTTAGATTAATGGGAGCAAGTGCTGATAGCTGATATTATGAGCTCTCCTCACATCCACTATATTCCCCAAAACTTGACTGAGTGGGCTGCTTCCTAGATTTCCTTAGTGTTGATCTCTCTCTCCTTGTCCCTCATATGGGCCACAGATCTTATGGCTTTGTCTGACCCGATTTATGTTATGGCAACCATGTGGCATTGGGCATCAATGCTCTAAGGAAGGAAAGATTTTTTCTTATCTCTGCCCATCAGAATGTGGCAGCCTGAAGAAAAGTTCATGCAGCCCTGGAAAATGTACCCTGAATTTCCCAAGTGAAAGCAAATGGTTTCTTACTATTTTTAGCCCAGGGAATAGAGAAAAAAAATATTGGCAAGGTCAGTAACCTCATACTGCTCAGCCCAGGCCTAGAGTTTCTGGTTTACCACATTGAAAAAATCAGGAATATGATAAGCATGATGACTTTGTTTAGCCTCCTATAGTCTACTGAAAGCTGCTAGGTACCATCTTTTTTCTTCCCTAGCCACACAGTGTGATGTTGTAAGGGGAATTGCTATCACTACTCCAGCTTGCTTCATCTTGATCACTAGAGAGGAAATGTCTTTCACACACATACACATACACATACACACACTCCCCACCCTGGGGACCTTATGTTGTTTGGTACTAATTATATGAAATGTCTCAAGTGACTTCAATGTTTTCGTTTAGCCCTACTCACAATAACTCACACTAAGAAATTAACGAAATGGCCAGATATCTGCTCCCATGAGCTCATGATAACCCTTCCCTTGGTGGTATTCCCTTTATAACCCTCCATTATCAGGTGATAACCACTTATTATGAGATGAGATAACATGTAAAGCATTTTGCAAACCTTAAACTGCTTTACACATGTAAGCCATTATTATAATTGTTATTGGAGGTCTCTTGGTATCATAATAGCCAGTGACCAGCAGCCCCTTATATCCATATGTGGAAAAGGCCTTTAGAGAATATCTTTAGCTTGGATGGAGCTGAAAAATGACTACTATGCTACATTTTATGGTACAAATTTATTAGTACCCCAATAAGTTGGCAATTGTTTTCTTACCAACTTTGTATTTCAGGAGTCTCTCTCAAAACTCCCTTGAGAAGAAGGTGTCATCCACCTTGTAGGGTGGCAGGCTTCATGCACTTCCCCCTCCCCATTCCCATAGTGTCAATTTGTGCTGAGAGTAGCATTTGCTCAGAACAGTATTGTTCAAATCTCTTGCTCAAATTTCCCCAAATGGAGGCACCCCTAGCTAAATAACTTCGTATCACTTGGCTAGGCTTCTGTCCAGAAGATGGGATCTAATAGCCCCTGACACAGGCTGATTGTAGGGTATTGAGCCAAATTTGTGTGGGGACATATAGATCCAGTTCATGGAATCCATTTCCTTTAGAAACTTCCCCCCTCTCCTGCAGATCTCTCCTGGGGAAATGAACTGCAAAAGATATTTTATCTTTATGTGATCTTTATGTGACCAGCTACGGACATCTCTCCACCTTAGCCACCTCAAAAGGCATAACTTAAGTCAGGTCCAAAAGCATTTATTAAGAACTTCCTATGTCTCAGTCACTGTACTAAGCTCTGTGGGTACAAAGACAGGCAAAAGCTAGTCCTTGCTGTCAAGGAACTCACAGTCTAATGGAGGAGACAACAAGCAGAAGTCTATGTACAAACAAGCTAAACACAGGATAAAGTGGAGAGGATAAGGACAACAGAGTACATGGATACATGTTGGCACCAACAGCCAGCTGATTGCAAGGGAGGAGTATAACTACCCCAAACTAAACATGAGTAGCTGAAGTCTCCTTTGGCTCCCTGACCTACTTAAGGAAAGACCTACCTTACTGTTTAAATCCAGCCTCAGACTAGCTGTGTGATCCTGGGCAAGTCACTTAACCTCTATTTGCCTCAGTTTCCTCATCTGCAAAATGAGAATTATTCACTTCTGGTACAACAATAATAGCACCTACCTCCCAGGTTTGTTGTGAGTATCAAATAAGATAATAATTGTGAACCACTTAGCTAGGCTTCTGCCCAGAAGATGGGATCTAATAGCCCCTGACACAGGCTGATTGTAGGGTATTGAGCCAAGTTGTTGTTGTTATTAGGATCAGGTAAATGCATTCCCTCTTCCAGCTTCCTCCCCCTCCTCTGTCTCGCCACTGCCTGGTGAACTAGTAGTTTACCCTTGAATCTTGTTTTTGTTTTGAAATAAAGGATCACTATGAGGAAGGATTTAGGGAAACTTTCCAACAAATAGTCCTACACTTAACTGTGAGCCCCCCCGCCACCCTTTCTTTCTCATTCTGGCGCTGTCTCTGTCTCTGTGTCTTTGTCTCTGTGTTTCTATCTCTCTGTCTCTGCCTCTGTCTCTCTTTCTGTAGATATAAAGAAGGCCTTAATTTTTGTGGGGAGCTTGGAGTCAGTAAATGAGTTTTGCAATTTCTCCAAGGTAACCCAGACCACTCTTCTCTTTTTCAGCTGGGGTTCCACCTCATTGTCCATTTGTATTTCCTGTTCCAGATATACATACTGGGAGTTCTATAGTTTGTCCATCAAAATGCATGCTGTGATCTGGGGAATAGACATTCTTAATCCACTTGGTCTTTCTTGTGTGGATGACTAAACCAAATTCCTTTGAGTGATTAATCTCTTCATCCTTACTTTGACATCCACAATCCTGTTATCTTTCAATTCATTCCAAGGTCATTACCCTTTCACTGGCTACACATTCCCTATCTTGACCCCTTGGTGAACCAGTTCAACTCTACACTAACTTCTACACTTAGGTCTCTTGTCCCATTATCCTACTGCTGATCAGGCTTTTCTAAGCCCCAACTTTTAATTAATTCCACCATCTGTTGTCTTTACTCCTATTCATGTGCTAGTAGAGCCTGAGAAAATTGAAAACTCATGCTGACTGGGTACACTATAAATTTATGTCATATGATCTCAAGTGAGTCTTCACTGAAACAAGACAATCCTTTTACTTCCCTGATCAATTCACTATCCCATTTACTACTTTGGTTTTTTTCCCAAAAAACTTTACATCCCTCCTCAAAATTCCTTCCCATGGAACACATTCCCTCCACTCTGTCAGCTGAGAACCTTGCCTGATATTTCACTGAAAAAGTTGAGGCTATTTGCTAGGGCTCCTTCTTTTCCTTTCCCCTTCATCTCATATCACTCAAATATCTTCCCTCGTTATCTTCCCATTCACTCCTGTCTCACAGAAAGGCCCCTTCATCTTGTCAAGAATAATTCCTCTAATAATTGTGGGAATATGGCAGAATAACGCAGGAAATTACCTGGCTCTCCTCGCCCACCCCTAAGTAATTTAAAATAACACCTCAATGTGAATTTTAGAATGGCAGAAATAATTAAAGGTCAGGATAAAGCAGTTGTCCTGCCTGAGACAATTTGGGAGGATTTTAGGAAACATCTGACTTCTGGAGTGGTGGTCTGGCCTGAGCACAGTACAGATTTTGCATTCTGCTGAGTCAACAAACAGAAAGCCCTGGGGGAAGCAGTGGCAGCAGTTATCCTCAGCTCCAAGAACTTTTGTCCCATGGACTAAGTGGGGATCACGCCATTGATCAGCGAAAGATTGCAGGGTAGAAGGGCCCTCCACTGGTGCTGGATGAGGGTTCCAGGAACACTGACCAGACACTGTCCCAGGCTGTGGCTGTGGGTGAGGAGTGAGCACACACTGGTGAATGCAATTGTAGAGGGGTGGGGGCCCTGCTGGTTGTGGTCACTAGCAGAAGAGTGGAGTCCCTGATTTTGGTTCCAGGGAAGACAGATGAGCTGATGCTTGTGGCTACACCTGAGAGACCACGAGGAACAAGAGCATTTGCAGTGGCAATGATGCAGGGGACCTTGGTCATAGCGCAGGGGCAGAGAGGTCACTCATAGACCAAGGCATGAGCCAGAGGAGTAGTGACCATACCTGGCTTTGGATTATAGAATATTGGAAAAACCAAAAAGCCAAAGGCCACCAGATAATGCTCAGAAAACAGCAGTAGAAAAACTTGAAAGCTAAATCTTTATCCCTCAAACTCCAGGAGCAAAGCTCAACCCTTACATAAAGTTAACAGCCAAGAAATAAGCCAGTAAGAAAAAGATGAGTAAACAACAGAGAAAAGACCTGGATGTAGATAGCTAATATGATGATAGAGAAGATCAGGATTCAAACTCAGAAAAAGACAACAGAGTCAAAACAGCTACTTGTAAAGCATCAGAGAAAAAATGTAAAATGATCACAGGCCCAAAAAGAGTTCTTTGAAGAGCTTAAAAAGGATTTAAAAAATCAAACAAGAGAGGTTGAAGACAAATTAGGAAAAAAATAAAAGTGATGCAAGAAAAATCCAGAAAATTGTGAAAAGAAAGCCCACCAACTGGAAAGAGAGATCCAAAACCTTAAAGAAGAAAATAACTCTTTAAAGTTGGAATTGGGCAAGGAAAAGCTAATGACTTCACAAGACATTAAGAAATAATAAAACAAAGTCAAAAGAATAAAAAAAAAAGAAGAGAATGTGAACCATCTCATTAGAAAAACAACTGGCCTGGGAAACAGAATCAGGAGAGATGATATTAGAATGTTGGACTATCTGAAAGTTATGGTGAAAAAGAGTCTAGACTCTATACTTCAAAAAATTATTAAAGAAAATTGCCCTGAAGTTTTTGAACTAAAGGACAAAATAGAAAATTTAAAAACCCACTAATCAGTGTCTGAAAGAGATCCCAAAATGAAAACTCACAGGAACATTATAGCTAAGTTTCAAAGCTCCCAGGTCAAAGAGAACATATTACAAGCAACTAGAAAGAATCAATTTAAATATTGTATAGCTATAGTCAGGATAACACAAGATTTAGCAGGTTCTACATTAAAAGAATGAGGGGCATGATATTCCAAAGAGCAAAGGAGTTGTTTGCAACAAAGAATAATGTACCCAAATATGTGTGTGTGTGTGTATGTATATGTGTGTGTGTGTGTGTGTGTGTGTATTTAACGAATTAAAGGACTTTCAGATATTTCTGAGGAAAAGACCAGACCTGAACAGAAAACTTGACTTACAAGAATCAAAGGAAACATAAGAAGGTAAACATGAAAGATTAATTATAAGGGATTTAATAAGGTTAAACTGTTTATTTCTTTTTTGTAATATTTTATTTTCCTCCAATTACATGTAAAAACAATTTTTAATATATGTTGGATTTTTAAAAAAATTTTGAGTTTTAAATTCTATCCCTCCCTCACCTACCTTCTCCCTGAGATGTTAAGTAATCTGATATAGGTTATACAAGTTATTTTGTGCAAGAAAAAGGGAAAGAAAGGAAGGAAGGAAGGAAGGAAGAAAGAAAGGAAGAAAGAGTTTACTTCACTCTGTATTCGCTGACATTAGTTCTTCCTCAGGAGGTGGATAGAATTTTTCCCCAGGAGGTAGATAGAATCCTAGAGAAAGAAAGTTATAGGCCAATTTCATTAATGAATATTGATGCAAAAATCCTAAATAAAATATTAGTGAGAAGACTACAACAATATATCACAAAGATTATATGTTGTGACCAAGAGGAATTTATATCAGGAATATAAGGTAGTTCAGTATAAGGAAACTTAGTAACATAACTGATTATATCAATAACAAAAGTAACAAAAATCATTATTACATCAATATATGCAGAAAAAGCATTTGACAAAATACAACACTCATTCCTGTTAGTGAAAAAACAAACAAACTTGAAAGCTGAGGTATGAATAGATTTTACCTTAAAATGATAAGAAGTTGTATTGAAGATCAAGATGGGCTCTTAGCACTTATTCAACCAAGTTCCCTTGAAGAGTTTGGCCTTTGTTTCCTTGATTAAATTAAGAATCTTTGATGACCTCCTTGCCCCAAGGGAAAGCCTAGTTTACATGAGTTTGAGTGACATGTTTGTGACATCAGAGGCTTTTAGACCATGTGGATTTAAGTCACGTTTTTGTGACAATTTTAGGTCACATGGGTGAGCTGCATGTGTGATTCACCTTTGACCCTGAACAAGATATATAAAACCAGAGGTTGACTTTCTTTTTTCGGAGCTCTGAGCCACAGCAGCAGGAGTGGCATGTGACTCTGAGCCAGCCTTGTTGAGCTCCCGGCTGTTGATGGTTCCTTGGTAACTATGAATTGTATTTGGTCTGTTCATAAATGATGTTTGTAATTTGTTTGTGTTTGCTCTGAAGTTCGGGGTGCCGGCTTTTTCCCCTGAACTAAGTGAATGATGTCTGTATGCTGGATTAAAGTAAGATTGTTAACCCCTTAACGTTGCTTTCCTTAGTAAAGCAGATCAAAAGAACCTGGCCTTGCAGGGTTCTGTGTGCTAGTTGTTGTTGGTTTTACACCCCCACAGCAGCTGCTAGCCGAATTGTTACAACAGAAGCATCTACCTAAAACCAACAGTAAGCAATATCTGTAATGGGGGTTAGTAAGCTAGAACCTTTTCCAATAAAATCAGGAGTGAAACAAGGATTCCCATCATCACCAATATTATGCAATATTATACAAGAGATGCTAGCAATAATAAGAGAAGAAAAAGAAAATGAAGGAATGAGAATGGGCAATGAGTAATAAAGGTATCTCTTTTTGCAGACAATAAGATAGTATACTTGAAAAATCCTAGAAGTTCAACTAAAAAGTTAGTTGAAGCAACAATTTTAGCAAAGTGGCATGATGTAAAACAAACCCACATGAATCATCAGTATTTCTACATGTCACCAACAAGTTGCGTTTGTCTTTCGAAGAGAATCATGAGATTAGGAAAATGATGATATGACTTGCAGTTGATTTTGATTTGAGTGAGGGAGGGCTGTGCAAGGTCACCAGCCTCACTTTCTTCTCCAGAACCCTGCAAGAAGAGATAGTAAGAGATAGTTCATTTAAAATAACCATAGATAATATAAAATAGCTGGGAGTATACCTGTTAAGACAAATCCAAGCACTATATGAACAGAATTATAAAACACTTTTTATACAAATAAAATCAGATTTAAATAATTGTTCAGGGGTGGGCTGAGCAAATATAATAAAATTACAGTTCTACCTAATTTACTTATTCTGTGCCAACCCAATTAAATTACCAAAAAATTTTATTGACCTTGAAAAAATAATAACAAAGAAGAACAAAAGATCATGACTATCAAAGGTATTAATAAAAAAAAAGTAAAGGAAGGGGGTCTAGCAATACCAGCTTTTATCAAAACTATCCAGTACTGGCTAAGAAATAGAAAGTTGGAACAGTGAAAGATGGTAGATATACAATACACAGTAGTAAATTATTACAGTAACTTTGTGTTTGATAAATGCAAAGATTTAAGCTTTGGGGATAAGAATTCACTACTTGATAAAAATTGTAGGGAAAACTAGAAAGTAGTTTGGTAGAAACTAGATATAGACCATTTACCAAGACAAGGACAAAATGGACACAAAGGGAGATATTGTAAGTAAATTAGAAGAATGTGGAACATATCAGATTTATGGATAGGAGAAGAATTTATAAATGAACAAGAGATGGAGAGCACTGTGAGATGTAAAATGGATAATTTTAATTACATTAAATTAAAAATGGCTTATACAAATAAAACCAGTGTAGCCAAGATTAGAAGGAAAGCAGAAAATTGGGGCAGAATTTTATAGACAGCTTTTCAGATAAATGCCTCACATCTCAAATACATAGAGAACTTTGTCAAGTTTATAAGAATATGAGTCATTCCCCAAGTGATAAATGGTCCAAGGATATGAACAGGCAGTTTTTGGAAGAAGAAATCAAAACTATATATAGTCATATAAAAATACCCTAAATCATTATTGATTAGAGAAATGCAAATCAAAACAATTTTGCAATATCATCTCACACCTATCGTAAAATAATAGAAAGGGGTGACAAATGTTGGAAGGGATGTGGAAAAATTGGGACACTAACATGCTGTTGGTGGAACTGTGAGCTGATCCAACCATTTTGGAGACCAATCTGTAATTATGCCCAACAAGTTATAAAACTGTGTATACCCTTTGATCCAGCAATGCCACTATTAAGTCTGTTTCCCAAAGTGATCAGGGAAAAAGGTAAAGAACCTATATGTTCTAAAATATTTAAAGTATCTCTCTTTGTGGTGGCAAAGAACTGGAAATTGTCTTTTCTTGCAGGAAAAAAACAAGATGAACTGTTGCAAAGTGAAGTGAGCAGAACCAGGAGAATGTTGTGCATGGCAACAGCAATAATGTATGATGATCAATTGCGAATGACTCAGATATTCTTAGCAATCCAAGAAAAGCCCAAAGAACTCATGATGAAAATGCTATCCACCTCCAGCAAAAAAACTGATGGTGTCTGAATACAGACTGAATCATACTGTTTTTCACCTTCTTTGTTCTTCCTTCCTCCCTCCTGTTTCAACAATCCAGTGTGTTGGTAGGCAAAATGGGCTCTTAACCCTTAGTTCACCAAGTGCCCTTGAAGAGTTTGGCTTTTGTTTCCTTTGAGTAATTCAGTGTATTTTATTGAGTCATCCTAGGTGCTAAACCCCAGGCCCAAACCCCTATTAGGTGTAAAACTTATGTGGGTGTGGATTGGTAACTCAGGTGGGGCCCAAAGTGGGGCTAACTAAGGGGAGGTGCTGTCTTGAGTCTTAATAGGTGCTAAGCCCCAGGCCCAAACCCCTATTAGGTGCTAAGCCAATGTGGGCATGTAGCTCCCAAGGTCCAAACGGGAAGGGCTAAAACCAGAGCCAATCACGGGAGCCTAAGTTCTAGTCATTCAGATGATGTTTGATGACATCTGAAATCCTATAAGAAGAGAAGACAGAGCCATTTGCACAGGGCTCTCACTCTTGGTGGCGTTTGGAGACTCCCGGGAAGTTGTAGCTAAGAAACTCTCCAGCGCGTGAACCTGGATGTTGGGATTTTGTTAAACTCTGGTAACTATGTATTGGGATTTGAATCAGACAAGGTCTGTCTGTTGATGTTTGTACTTTGTTTGTATTTCGTTTTGAAGTTCAGGGTGCTGGTTTTTTCCCCCTGAACTAAGTGAATGATATTTGTATTCTGAATTAAAGCAAGCTTGTCAACCCCTTCACGTAGCTTTCCTTATTTAAGCAGATCAAAAGAACCTCTGCTTTTGCAGCATGCTGGTAGCGTTCTTGTTGGTGGGCTTGGGTTGGTCTTACACCTCCACAACAGCTGCTAGCCGGATTGTTGAAACACTTCCCTCTCTCTCCCTCCCTCCCTCTCTCCCCTCCCCCACCTCTCTCTCTCTCTCTCTCTCTCTCTCTCTCTCTCCAAGTTTTACACAATTGCACACATATAACCTATGTCAGATTGCTTACTGTCTGAGGGAGGAAGGATGACAGGGAGGGAAGGATACAATTTGAAACTCAAAACTTAAAAAACAATGCTAAAAATTGTTTTTTGCATGTAATTGGGGGAAAATAAAATATCATTTTTAAAGTATGTTATTAAAATATTGTTATTTTATATATTGAAATTAATTTAGTTATTAAACAAGTACAGTTTGTAATGATGTTTAATGGAAAATTTCTAATATATACACACATATGTGTTTGTGTGTGTATATATATACATATATATATAATATTTATTTACATTTCCCATTTATAATCTTTGACTATACATCCATTATGGACTGAATAGTATCTCTGTTATTTCTTGATGTACCTTATATATTTTAGATGTCAGGTTTTTAATCTGTCATGTTTACAGTAAAATTTTTTGTCATTCTGTTAAAAAAAGAAAAGGAAAAAAAGCATGGAAAGACTTGCATGAAGTAATGAAAAGTGAAAACAAGCAGAACCAAGAAACACATATAATAACAGCAATATTCTTCAAAGAATAACTGTGAATGACTAAGCTATTCTGAGTAATAAGAATATTCAAATCAACTACAAAAGGAAGATGCTATCCACATCCAGAGAAAGAACTGATATATGGAAGTATGTATTGTATGGTTTCACATATATATTTATGTCAAATGTTGGCCTTTTCTAGTGTGGAGTTGGGAGGGAGGGAGAGAGACAGCTCAGAACTTAAAATGAAACAAAAAAAATGATAAAAATAGAAGGTTAGCTCCTCTACATGCACATTCTAATCTGTCATCTCCAGCATACTGTTCTGTCTATCATCCCCACTCCCTCATTAATCTTCCATCTCTTCCTATCTACTATTTTCCTGCTGCACATACACCTGCATCTCCCCCATTCATAAGAAACCCTTGCTTAAGCTGTCCATCATTGTTAGCTATTGTCCTATATCTCTCCACCCTTAATGGTTTAAGTCCTTGAGAAAACAATCCACAGTTGGTTTTTCCACTTCTTTTCCTCTCTCTTCTAAATTCTCTACAATCTGGCTTCCTACCTCATCGTTCATCAGAGCCCGCTCTCTCCAAAGTTAAATGATTTTTTAATTGCCAAATTAAATTGCCTTTTTTCAGTCCTTATCCTTCTTGACTTTTCTGCAATCTTTGACATTGTCAACCAACCTCTTCTCCTTAATACCCCTTTCCCTCTAAGTTTTTGTAACATTACTCTTTGCTGATCCTCCTACCTGCATGACCACTTCTCAGTCTCATTGATCTTCATCCAGGTCATGCCCACAAATGGGAGTGTTCCCCAAAGCTTTGTCTTGGGCCCTTCTTTCTTCTCCCTCTATACTGTCTCACTTGGTGATCTCATTAGCTTTCATGGATTTGACTGTCATCTCTGCAGTTGATTCTCAGTACTATATATCCAGACCTAATCACTTTCCTGACCTCAAGTATCACATCTCCAACTTCCTATTGGATATCTCAAACTAGATGTACCGTAGACATCCAAACTCAACATGTCCAAAAATGAATTAATTATTTTCCCCCAAACCCTCCCTTCTTCCTCCACCCCTTCTTATTATGTATTATTTATGCGACAAATTAGAGAAACTTCCCATAAGTGTGCTCTTCCCTCTCTTTAGATAATACTCCCTAATCTTTGAAGTAGTTTTATTTATCTATACTATTTATTAACAAAATAAATAAATGCCATTAAATAAGAATCCTACCAAATCAATTATTTATTAATTTAGGTAACATTAATTAATTTCATTAAATAAATAATTTATTTAGATATGCTAGATAGTAACAGTATAACAACTTATAAAACGAAGATATAAATTATTATTTATAATACATCAGCCAGTGAGTCAGTTAATAAGCATTTCTTAAGTACCTACTATGTATTAGATACTGTGATAAGCAATGGGATTACAAAGAAAGATAACATTTGTACCTGCCCTCAAGGAGCTCACCTTCTGATGGGGGAGACAACGTATAAATAGTTGAGAGAGAGAGAAGGAGGAGGAGGAGGAGGAGGAGGAGGAGAAGAAGAAGAAGAAGAAGAAGAAGAAGAAGAAGAAGAAGAAGAAGAAGAAGAGTAATTACAGAGAAAAAGGTATTTAAAGAGAGATAGCAGCATTCCAGCAATGAGGGACAGCTAATGCATAGGAACAGAGACAAGAGGTAGTGTAATGTTCAAGAAATGGCATATATACCAGTCTAAATCAGAGTTCATGGAGGGGAACGAAGTGTAAGATTAGAAAGGAAGGAAGGGGTCGGCTGGTAGAGGTCTTTAAATGTCAAACATAAAACTTTACATTTGATCCTGGATATAACAGGGAGTATGCATTTATTGAGTAGAAGGGTAACATAGGGACACCTATCTTCTAAAAACATTTTTTAAAAATATAGTTTATTATTTTTATTTTTTCAATTAACAACTATTTAAAACATCATCAGTTGCTCCCTCCACTCCCCCACACCCTCCCTCCTTTGAGCACAAAACCCTTTTATTAAAGCTCAAAATAAAGCCTCAATACTTCTTTCATAGTGTGACAAAGCAAATTCCTACATTAGTCATGTCTATTTCTGCATTCTGAATACATCACATCTATGTCAGGAAGTGAGTGAAATATTTCAATTTCATTTCTTTTGGATTTGTGTCAATCACAGCATTGATTAGAGTTCTATAATCTTTCAAAGTTGTTTCAGAGGCAACTAGGTGGTACAGTGGTTAGAGTGCTAGGGTCTAGAGTCATGAAAACTTCAGTTCAAATCTAGCCTCAGTGTACCAACAATGTTGCTAGCAGCTACTGTGGCTGTGTAAGGCCAATAACACCAGCACACAGGAGGGCTGCCAACATAGATTCTTTGATCTGCTTTTCTAAGGAAAGCAACTTTAAGGGGTTAACAATCTCACTTTAATCAAACATACATATATCGGTCACTTAGTTCAGGGGGAAAAGTTAGCACCCTGAACTCCAGAGCAAATGTGAACAGAAATTACAAACCGAAAATATCAACAGCTCAAATAACACAAACCACTAGACAGGCTTCTAGCTATCTGTCCGACATCTCAGTACGTAATTACCAAGGAAGCACCAACATCTGGGTTTTCAAGCCAGGGTTGGGGGGGGTGGGGCGCGCTCCTTAACAAAGGCTACTCAGAGTCTCACCTGGTCAAATCACACAACACTCTTCCAGTGAGTGACAGCCCAAAGCAAAACAGTAACCTCTGAGTTTATATACCGTGTTCAGGGTCAAAGGGTGTCACAACCATGTGATTCAAAACCATGTGATGTTTCTTCAGGCATCACAACCATTTGACTATGTGAACTAGGCTTTCTTGTTCCTTAGGCAGCTCATCAAAGACTCTTGGATTTAATCAAAGAAACAAAGGCACTTGATTACTTCAGTGCTCCAAAAGGGAAAACAGTAAAAAAAAAAAGTCTCACCTTAATTACCAATATACTCAGGTATTTACTAGCTGTGTAACCCTTGGTGAGTCACTTAGCCCATCTGCCTCAGTTTCCTCAACTGTAAAATGGAGGCAATAGTAGCATCTACTTTCCAGGGCTGTTGTGAGAACCAAATAATATTTGTAAAGTGCTTGGCGCAGTGCCTGGTATTCATAAATCATCACGAAGTGGCTTGGGGCTGCTGAGACCCCGAGAATGCCAAGGCAGAGTCATCTGGAATGAATTCACACACTCCAGTCTTCTCTTAGTCAGGTGGCAAGAAGTTTATTGTGTCACTCTAGCAAAAGCGGGCAAGGGTCCTTAGGAAACCTGCAAGAGTGTGAGGATGGGTCTGGGGCTTACATGGAAAAGAGGCAAGGGAAAGGAATGCCAGGGATGCTAATTGGGTGATCTAGGGGTCCTGGTGTCTTTGGATAGGAAAACATAGGGAGCATTGCAGAGATTACTGTGTTAATACCAGATGTTGAGGGAGTTGTCAGAAGCGTGGACCTTGAGGATCTGGTGTGGGGGAACAGTCCTTGGACCAGCCAAGGACAATGTGTTCGGCAACAAGGGAAAATTTTCTCATAGGACAGGGGCCTACTGAGGAATTGGAAGGCTTCCAGAGACAAGATCTTAGGGCTGGGGCCTGAGCACCCCATCAATCATAGTTTTAATTGTTCAGTCGTGTCCGACTCTTTGTGATCCCATTTGGGGTTTTCTTGGCAAAGATACTGAAATGGTTTGCCATTTCCTTCTCCAGTTCACTTTACAGATGAGGAAACTGGGGCAAAAAGGGTTAAGTGACTTGCCCAGGGTCACACAGCTAGTGTCTTAAGGCCAGATTTGAATTCAGGAATATGAGTCTTTCTGACTCTAGGCCCAGCACTCTATTCACTGCACTACCTAGCTGCCATCACCATAGTAGGTGATTAATAAATGCTTATTCCCTCTCCTTCTCTATAATGTTATAATCATTGTATAAATTGTTCTATTTCTGCTCACTGCACTGCATCAATTCAGAGGTTTTCCATGTTTCCTCTGAATTTTTTTTATGGCACAGTAATATTCCATTAGTTCCTAGAGACAGACTTGTGAAGGAACAGCATGGACTCCTTTTGCCTGGGCGCCCAAGGGCCCTCTCCATATTCTAGATATACGACTGTTTTACCAATGACTGTGATTAGATGTACCCTGCCCCCTTCGGATCCTTGTTGCCCTCTTTATCATAGCCTTTAGCCTTCTCTAGTGAGTTAAATGTGCCAACTGTTGATACCATTCCTCCCAATAAATTACCTAGGAAACAATTCTGTATTTTCTAAGAATTTCTGTGTAAACTATAAAGCAGTCTAGCAGAAAATGGCCTTAGCCCAATACTTTGTAACATATTTCACAATAAACTCAAAATAGATACATGACCTAAATTTAAAGATCTTACACACACACACACACACACACACACACACACACTCACACACATATACACACACAAATACACATACACAATGAGAGGAGACAGGTCAGGCACTTTCTCAAATATGGCTTCTGGTAGAGGAAGGATTTTCCAAATTTTTAAATGCTATTTTGTTAAATATTTCCCAATTACAGGTAAAGCAATTTTTAACAATATTTTTTTAAAAAATTTGAGTTCCAAATTCTCTCCTTCCCTCTGACCCCAACTCCCCTCCTTGAGAAGGCAAGCAATTTAATATTGATTATGCATGTGAAGTCACGCAAAACATAAAACAAAAAATAAGACAAGAAATAAATAAAGTTTTAAAAAGTATGCTTCAGTCTTCATCAGTTCTCTCTCTGGAGGTTGAGAGCCTTTTTCATCATAGGTCCTTTGGAATTATCTTGGATCATTGTCTTGATCAGTTATAGGGGGATTCTTAATAAAGAAATATATAAAGGCAATTATAAAAGATAATTATATATGTTATGTATAATTTTTATTATCTTAAATTGAAAGGCCTTTGCATAAGAAAAATCAATTAAACTAAGGCAAGAAGGGCAGTGGTTGACTGGGAAAAAAACCCATTGAATCAAATATCTCTGATAAAAGTCCAAAATCCAAAATTTGTAGGCCGCGGAAATATAGAACACCAAAAGACATTCTTCATGTTACATTTGAAAATTAAGGTAAACTGGGAGACAATGGTCAATTTATTAGTAGGCTATCAATAACTAATAAGTTTGGTTAATGACTTCTCTCAACGACCCAAGACCAGGAGGTAGGGTTTACTAATCTTCATATAGTTTAGGGAAGTACAAGAGAACAAAGAAGAGAGTTGGGTAGGGTGGAGAAAACAATGCATTTGGTTTCAGAGCTGGCAGCATCATGGGGGTGAGGACAATATGATTGGTTATACCAAGAAGAGCAGGCTAGAACCCCCATAAGGTTAGTAACCACCTCTCTCTGTCATAGAGGAATGCTTGATTGATTTATGGGATCCATCTGCCTATTGCAGCCCTTGTTAGTGGACCTGAATTAGCAGACTCTCTGGAACCTAGAAAGTTTTGTTAGAGAGATAAGGAAGATAAGGCTTTCTTTAAAGGTGCAAAGAAGTTCAGGGACAATTTTTGTCTTAGTGCTAGCTTCAGGACTTAAAAATAACACCAGATGTCTCAGTATTTTCCCGGAAGGTGAAGATATGGTAGATAACAGTTTTTCCTATTAATTATAACTTTAACTCAGGGGGAAAACCAAATTCCTGAGCTCAAGTCAAGGACATAGAAAGGTGGCTTTTGGCAGATGCAAACTCAATTATAAAAATCAGTTCAGCATAAAATCAAGTAAATTGTAGAATGAATAGAAATCCATGCAGTAGAAACTAGAGGTTATATTAATTTTTATCTTTTCACCCATTAGAAAAGAGGTCAAATGATATAAACAGTACTCAAAAGAAGATTTACAAACTATTAACAACCATATGAAAGAATGTTCCAGATAAATGCAAATCAAAACATATTTTGAAGTTTCACCTTATACACAACCAATTGGCAAAGATGACAAAACATGGGGAGAGTCAACGTTGGAGACAAGATAGGCATGGGAATGCATTGATTGATGTATGAATGGGCACAACCATCTGAAAAGCAATTTGGTATGATAGACAGATAGATCATTCAGCCAGGCTATTAATGGAAAGGGGATATCTTGAATGAATCTCCACACTTTCACACTACCAACCAGAGTTGTAAGCTCTATGGAGCAGATCCGGGACAATTTGACTTAACTTTGGCCTTAAGTAATTAATTTGGGACCCAGTTCTAGGCCAATTGGGCTAGAAATATATAAAAATAATTTTAGGGCTTTGGTTTGGGGGGAGGGGCAGGGAGGTTTCAGGGACTCCCATAAACTTCCCTGTAAACTGCTTTTGTATACTGCTTTTACCTGGAGATGTTGTTATTGAATGTTTTATCTGAACCATCAGGTTCAGATTGATCCATTGCAGCGGATGTAGAGGCACAACTGGGACACAGAGAGAGTATATATGAAGCATCTACTATGAGCCAGATCCCATGTTAAGCACTGAGAGTATAAATACAAGTGAGCAAAATAGTCCTTGAACCCCAGGAGCCTACATTCTAGTAAGAAGACAAGTGGTGAGGTAGATGAAGTTCAGAGCTGAGTTGTCTGGAAAGAATTCAGGATGCAGATGTTCTCCTAGTCAAGAGAGCTTTAGATTGACACAAAAGTGGCAGGTTAGTCTTTAGGGGTACTAGCAGTTTGAGAAAAGATAGGGGCTTGCTTTTATACACAAGTTTTGGGCACTCATCTGGGGGTGGGATACACTCCTACATGGGCAGTTAACCATCGAAAAGGAAAGGCAGGTAGGGGAAGGAGGTGTGCTGGGTACATTTCAAAACAGTTCAAGGATGTGGTCACAAAACAGGGAATTTAGCTTGCAACATTCGAGGATATGGCTGCAAACCATAAAGATTAGTCATGTACACAGGATATTGGCTAAAATAACAAGGTTTTCTTGTTAACAGGTAGAGTCCCCTGTTACCTGGCAGATTTAGATTTAGGCAAGGCTCTCAGTGTTGCTGGACAGAAGTCAGCCTCATCAACAGCACATAAAAAGAAGCTTGAAAGGTTTGGGGTAGGGATTAATCTGGGGGGAGGGGGAACAGAGAGAAGTGGTTCTACAAAAGATGTCAGTATGTTTTTATGTTTTTATGTCCATACCCTTTGACTCAGGGCTTCTACTGCTAGGAATATACCTCAAGGAGGTCAGTGAAAAAAAGAAAGGCCATTATTGCACCAAAATATTTCTATTTTCTCCCTCTTTTTAAATTCTTTATTATAAATGATGAATCTTTGTCAGGGGATGGAAAAGGATACACTGGGAAATGTAGGTAAGATAAAAACAAGGGATGTCAATTAAAATATATCTTTAAAATAAACATGTCAAATAAAAGGCCCATTGCATTGCATCGTTAGTATTCCTAATTCTTCTCTGATGTCCTATAAAGTACCAGAGAAAGACAACTTCAGCACTCTTTTACATTTCAGAATCCTCCTCTTCTGGCAACTCAAATGCCATCTACTTTATGAAACCTGTCCTAACCCTCCAATTGAGTGTTCTCTCCCTCAAATATTTTCTGGAGAACTTTGGATTTGTTCTTTGTCAATGTTACTCCCTACATTGTGTACTTATCTGTATCACAGGTCACAGATGTCACCTCCGTTCCCACCACTACTCCCAGTAAAATGTAATCTATTTTTCACTGCCTCAGTAATTTGTTAGCAACTCTCTTGGCTTTCACGATACTCTCTCCTGGCCATCCTCTTACCCATCTGGCTACTTTTCAGTGGTCTGTCTCAGACTGATCTTCTCAGACTCTTTTGCTGGATCATCTTCCTACAGTTGTGGCTGTTCCATGAAAATCCATTCTGAGCCCTCTGGGGTTCAATTATCTCCACATAGATAACTCCCAAATCTAGATATCCAATCTAATTTCTCTATTGAGCCAACTTATATAGCCAACTGCTTGCTGGGTATCTCCAGTAGATGTCCCATAGGCATTTTGAACTCAGTATGTCCAAACTAAAACTCATTATCTTCTCTCCTAAATCTACTCTTCCTCCAGACTTCTCCATTTCTTTTGAGAACCCTATCATACTTTCAGTCCTCTGGGTCCTTAGTCATCCCTGACTTTACCATCTCCCTCACCTGCAATATCCATTAAGTTGCTGTGTTAATTCTCTATGTTTTTAAAAATAAGTTTTTATTGATGACTTTTGTTTCTTTCTGTTATAGCCAGTGTTCTTCCCTCTCCTCCTCCCAGAGAGCCATCCCATCTCTTTTTTTTTGCTTGTTTGTTTTCAAAACATTTTATTTGCTTTAATCAACCAAGATCTACCTCCTTACCCTCCCATCTCAACCCCACCCTCCAATTGAGAACACAAGAATAACAAACAAATTTCTACGTTGGCCATGTCCAAAAGAATTATTTGTCTTATTTTGCATTCTGGGTCCTTTATCTCCCTATCAAGGGTTGCATGTTTCATCACTAGTCTTCTGGAATCTTGGTTGATCATTATGTTAAGAAGTGTTCAGCACAAACAGTACTCTACCATATTTATATACCATAACTTGACTACACATTCCCCAATATATGGGAACGCCCTTAGAAACATATCCTATGTCACCTTAATGAGCTATAAATACTTTTGTACATCCTTAGATTTTGTTTTGCTCAAGACTACTTCTTCCTTTAATCTACCCTCCTTCCAATTCCTCCTTTTCCCTTTTTTCTCTTTCTACCCTATTTCCCTATTGAGTCAAATGTATTTCTATACCCAATTCTGTGTGTGTGTATGTGTATTCTTCCTCCTTTTGACCAGTTCAGATGAAAGTGAGTGTTTGCCACTTCACTCCACCCACTTTTCCTTGTTTATGTTAGATATCCATTTGTGCACTCTGATTATGTGAGATAATTTTCCCTAACCATCCTCTCCCATTCCCCCCAATGTATTCCTGTTTCCTTCTCTTTCCATTCTTTCTTAAGATCAAAAGACCATAACAGGACCACTCCCAGATCTTGTCTAATTGTATTCCTTCTATGATCCTTGATGCTGATAGGGTTCAGAGGGGATATATGTATCATTTCCCCATATAAGTAGTTTTTCTTTAGTTCTTTATCATGGTTCATTCACTTTTTTTTCTATTTCTCATTGTGTGGGTCTGAGACCACTACTCACATTAAAAATGGACAGAGGCCATTCTTGAGAAAAGGCAAAAAGGAGTTTATTACTTTCTCATGAGAAAAGACACACCCCAGCATGGCCCAAGATGATGCCAGAAAGTGTGTGTATTGAATACAGCTCAAGGCAAGTTATATAGACCCTAACACAGCATTCCCCAACCCCCTACTGGCTCCTCTTCCCATTGACTGGGTTTGGAGCTCACATTCTAAATGCAGAATTTTCTTCCCAGCAACAGAGAACAAAGAACAAAAAGGCAGGTGTGAGACCATGAGCTGGTATTCAGCAAAAAGGGAGTAAAGGCTAGATAAACTGGAACTTGCAGGTGTCTGTTCCCTGATGTAATTTCTTATCTCTACTTTCTCAGCAGAGCAGTTTCTAAAAATATAGAAGGGGTGCAAGGTGGGGGTGGATGATAGGAGAGGTAAGGTCTTATCCCATGCTGAGGGGGCTTCACTATTTCAGCATTCCACTCAATCTGTCCTCTTCTCTTCAACCTTCTGAACACCCCTCACACCTTTACAGATAAACTTCTTCTTTCATGGTTTCCTTGTCACCTCCTTCACTCCCCTACTCTCTTTCTCACCTGAATTTTCCCCCTTAACCATCAGCCCTTTAAGTAAATATGGGAAGGATTAATAGATGCATTGACAAATCAAAGGGGCAGTTGCCTTTATAAATACCAATACAGAGACCGAAAAGAAAACAATAATGCAATTGCCCCTTTAAGATTCAAAAAGTCTTTTCCTATACAACTCTCTGGCAGGGAACATCATTGATGAATGAAGTCATCTGGTCCTTGGTATTTGTTCCAGCCATCTCCCGCACAACATCTCAGCAACTTCTTCTTGTCTTCTTGTAGGAACCAGCTTTCTGTCCATTCTCCTACAAAAGTGACCTTAGCACAATTTTAGACTACCATTTCTAATCCTCATAACCCTGATCATTTTTACAATCTCAAAACTGTAACCTTGGCCAATTGTCATGTTTAAGAAATTCACATCAAAGCCCAGTTTCTTGCACTTTACCTTAATCCGTTATTAATTCCCTCACCAGGAGGATGAGATTTCACTTAAGGAATTAATAATAGGCTCCAGTACATACACAAAT
The DNA here is from genome assembly GCF_011100635.1 of Trichosurus vulpecula. Taxonomy (NCBI): domain Eukaryota; kingdom Metazoa; phylum Chordata; class Mammalia; order Diprotodontia; family Phalangeridae; genus Trichosurus; species Trichosurus vulpecula. The sequence goes on along the minus strand of NC_050577.1, from coordinate 277,599,204 downwards.
ATATTAAATAATCAATTTTTAACACAGTACATATAAAATCTTAAACTTTTAGCCATGCCATGTTTCTTTTGATGGCATTTACAAAATAAACCACAAACCATTCTTCTTTTTTAGCATTATTAATTGTAACAAAACTTTAGACAAGCATGATATTAATGAAATAACAAAATAACATTCTCACAAGCCCTTGAACTAATTGTCTCCATACCATTACCAAGAATTAAAGGACCCTAACTCATACAGGAACACACACAGGAACACTAGTCCCAGTCCTATAGTAACCTAAGATGTTCCATAATCAATTATTTGAGTAAATTTGTTACTATATTTACAAAACCTTCTGATTATAGAAATTTGTCACTAAGAGATTAGAGACTTACAGTAAGGGAACAATATTTCCCCAATTTCCTGTCAAATCCAGGCAGAAGTTGTGTCAAACTTCAGACTGCATTTATCCAGGCTTATAGTCTGCCAGGTTTCAGTTAAGGAATCGAGTCAAGAGAGTTCCACCTACACACATGTGGAACAATGACTCTTTCAGCCTTCCCATAAATCATACCTGTAGTTCATACTTGCCCCTCACAGAGCTGCTGGCAACATGGATCAGTGGCTCAGATAGCCTTCCTTGATATTCACTCCTAGAGCTAGACTCAGACACAGTCAGTTATCAGTCCCATTAGGTCTTTGAATAGCAAATTCCAATAATCAGTTTAAGATATGACTCTAGTCTCACATTGCTTAAAGAACACCTCCAAAGCAAGCCCTAACTAGTTCACATGCATTTCTACCCTTGTTAATAAAGCCTTATTAAGTTGGTGCAAAAGTCCTTAAGTAACACAAATTCCAGAGTATCATCAAGAAACCAAATTCCTAATTATCACAGTTGCTTTTCTGACAACACAGATGATACAGTTGTTGACCAAATTATGCAATAAAGGAAAATTTTAGAAGTACAACAATACCATAAACAATTGTCATCTATTTAAACTTTAAAACCAAAACCAATTAATTACCATTCTGGTGGCTTTACTTTAGTCAGATGTGTTCCCGAATTGCCTTACACAGAGAATCATTCATCTCATCACTACTGACATAAACTTCACATGGAAGAAAATCCATGTGAAGTTAATGAACATGAGGGAATTATATTCAACTTAAAACAGTTTCATTCAAATAGCATTTGTTTTATGCCGAGCATCGTGCCAAGCATCTTTACATTACATTTCACATTTTTTTGGGAAAATTTTACAAACAATGTGGAATCACCTACTATAATCAGGTCAGTTTAAAACATGCTGGCCCAGTATTCTAAGTACTTCTTTTGGCCCAGGTAAAAAGAAAGCCTAAGGAATTTGAATCATTGTTGACAAGGTATAGTCAGTTTCCCCTCCAGGCAGAGAAGTTTGATAATTAATTGAATAGTAATAATAATAACTCACAATAACGAATATCTTTACCATAGCCAATATTAAATTTAATAGAACCCACCCATGGATCTAGCCTGAAAGGTGGGTGGACATAATTCCTTCTATTTCTCCAGAATTTTATCTATTGGTTTTTAAATTAGGCTACCAGCCTTTCACTCTAAGCTGCCTGGTAACTCCCAATTAGCTAGTCTGGCCCCTAGTGGGCTATTGCCACCCATCTTCGGGCTGAGGCTCACAAGTTCTTGCTTTCTGAAGGAAAGCTCACCCATCTTGCCCCACCCATCTTAGACTGGCTCACAAGTTCTTGCTCTCCTTTTCTAAAAGTGAGGGCTCACCAATCTTTCAGCAACCCCAGGTCACCTAGAAATTGCTCACCCGTCTTTCCCCCAGAGGACTCATGGATCTCGCTCACCTGGGATCATGAGCATGACTTACATGACCAGATCAATTTCGGCCGCTCCTCCGGGTGGACTTCCCTAGCACAATCAGGAGTTCTGTTCCACTTTCATTTTTGCTTCCCAGGATAGTCTCTCTTTGGGGTCCTTATCTAATCAGGAGGGAAGTCTCACAGACCAAAGTCCCTGAGCCACCAGCAATTTACCAATGGGTGCCTGCCCTGAGATTCAGTATGTGAAGACCCCTCCCAAAAAGGGGCTTCCTGGCCAATGCACCAAAATTGTGTGGGTCTGAGACCACTACTCACATTAAAAATAGACAGAGGCTGTTCTTGAGAAAAGGCAAAAAGGAGTTTATTACTTTCTCATGAGAAAAGACACACCCCAGCATGGCCCAAGATGATGCCAGCAAGTGTGCATGTTGCATATAGCTCAAAGCGAGTTATATAGACCCTAACACAGAGTTCCCCCACCCCCTACTGGCTCCTCTTCCCATTGACTGGGTTTGGAGCTCACATTCTAAATGTAGAATTTTCATCCCAGCAACAGAGAACAAAGAACAAACAGGCAGGTGTGAGACCAGGGAATGGTATTCAGCAAAAAGGGAGTAAAGGCTAGATAAACAGGAACTTGGAGGTGTCTGTCCCCTGATGTAATTTGTTATCTTTACTTTCTCAGCAGAGCAGTTTCTAAAAATATAGAGGGAGTGCAGGGTAAGAAAGATAAGGTCTTATCCCATGCTGAGGGGGCTTCACTATTTCAGCATTCCACTCATCATCCTTTCTGTGTTTGAACTTCACAGTTTCTCCACAGTCTTTTTTATCAGGAGTGCTTGAAAGTCCTCTATTTCATTAAAGATCCGTTTTCCCCCCAGCAGCATTATACTCAGTTTTTCAGAGTAAAATATTCTTGGCTGTAAATTCATATCCTTTGCCTTCTGGAATATCATATTCCAAGTTTTCTACTCATATAAAGTTGTGGCCGCTAAATCCTGTGTGATCCTGACTGAGTCCTTGGTACTTGGATCCTTTCCTTCTGGCTGCTTTCAGTATCTTTTTTCCTTTGACCTAGATTTTGGCCACGATACTTCTAGGAGGTTTTTTTTTTTCTTTTGGTGGGGGGAGAGGAGGAGGAAGGTTTCAAGAAGTGACCAGTGGATTCTTTCTATTTCCAGTTTGCCCTCTGGTTATAAGACATATGAGCAGTTTTATTTTAAAATTTCTTGAAGTGTTGTATCTAGGATCTTTTTTTTGATAATGTGTATCTCCAATCATGGCAGCACACCTGAGAACTGCTGCTGTGAATAATTTCAAGGGTCTAATCACATAGTATAATGATCTCTCCATTTATTCAGATACTAGATATTGTTCAATAAACCAAAGCATAACATTCATAACAACATCCTTAAGCAAAACATATTGTCTAAAGTATATATATACATATATATACATATATATGTATATATATGTATATATATATATATACATATATATATCACATAACACTCAGTATGTCATATGGCACATAGCATAAATCATTGCATTCAGTAGCATTACCCAAAATACTTGTTTACATCACAGGGGGTCCCAGGCTAAGGTCTTCCTTAGCACAACACATCCATAAAGGGTAGCAGAAAATACCACACCATCCACCTTTAGGTCACAGTAAGTTACAATCTCCTCAGTCAATACAGAGTGTCCAAGTAAAGTCCTCTTTCATCTTGACTCAAGTAGGCTGACCATTCCCAGCTCTTGCCTGGGTTCACACACAGGCAGCTCTCCATTCCTGCTCCTCATCTCAGCCCTTGGGGATTGCTGCACTCCAGTAGCAGGCTCCTGCCCAAAGCTTCTGTTTTTGGGAAAACAAAGCTTAACAGGGCTACAACAGTATTTACACAGATTACCATCACCATCATCTCAATTCACTTTAACAGCTCTTAAAAGGGGATTAGGTTAAGACTCCTTCCTTCTGGAGGTCTCTTCCCTTCAGCTTAATTCCCTCATAAAGACCAACAAACAGGACTTCTGTCTGAGAGATTAACACAGACTAACAGAGGGAGCACCAACATTCCAAACATTCTTTCTATTAGGCATCCCCACAAGCAAGATCCCCCAGGAAAATTCCTCCATCTGCCCACTCAGGCTAGTTCCTGTACCCACCCTCTCTTTCCCAGCTCTGACTGCTCTCTCTAACTTCCTCTCAGCTCTGCTACATCCTTCCTGCTCCTTTTCCCTTTTTTGCCAAACTTCTCCCACCCTGGGCTTCACATGACTCAGGATGCACCATAGCTTTGAGCTGGGCCAGAGCTCAAAGCAGGTCCTATTCCATTAACATTACATTAAGCTCTTGATGTGTTACAGACACATTAACTCCAAAAGAAAAAAAAACAGCAAAAAAAAAATCCCACTTTGCTTGCCATTACATAATGATATTCACTAGACCAAATGATTCAAACTTTTTTTCTCCTCAAACTGTTTCCCAAGTCAGTTGTTTTTGCTATAAGACACTTTACAATTTCTTCTATTTTTTTAGCCTTTTGATTTTGTTTTAATATTTCTTGTTGTCTTATAGAGTAATTGTCTTTTATTTAATCCACTCTAATTTTCAGGGAGTTTGCTGCTTGGGAAAGGTTTTGTACCTCTTGTGCCAAGTTATTAACTCCTTTTCCAAATTTTTCTTCCATAGCTCTTATTTTCCATTTTTTCATAAGTGCTTTTATTTAATTGACAAAAATATTTAAACTCTTTTTTTAAAAAAAGCTCTTACTATACCTCTTCCAGGCATCATAGTTAAGTTTATGCTCAAGCTGTGCTTTTCTCTAAGCCATTGCTTTTAGATGTTTTTTAGTCATTCTCTTCTTCTCCACCACCATAAAAGCTCATTATCATGGGGTTCTTTATTTTGTTTGTCCATTCTTCTAGCAGACTCTTTGACTTCAGATTTAATATCAGGGCTGGGTTCTACCACACTTCTGGAAGGAAGGTTTGGACTGGTCCTGTTGCAGTTTTTCTTGGGGGTATTGATTATTGTGTTTTTCCAGGATCTTAAGAACAGACTGGGGACCTGTAATCTTTCAGTGTTCCTAAAGTGGTCTGATCCAGGGCAGTCTGATTGCTGTCCCATTGGTTTGAACTCTGCAAACTTCTGCCCTTGGTTTGGGTCTGTGTAAAAGTAGACCACTGCTGGACTCAGTCCTAGTGAGTCAACTAGAAAATCTTATTGGTTCAGAGTGGCAGAATTGCACCTACCCATTTGATCTGAGATTCCTGCCTTGGTTATTCCCCTAATGCTGGGGTAGATGTTTTAAGTGAAAACCTGCTCTGCATCTGAGGTCTGAGCCATATCACTGTGGTTACTTCTGCCAGCTTCCAAACTTCATCCTTTCTCTGTACACAGCCCAGGGCCTTCCTATCTAAGAATGCCACCCATGTGCTTGTCCCCTTCTCACTTCACCTTGTATCTGTGACCTAGAACTGAATAGTTATTAACTAAGCTGCCAGTTAGCATCTGTTCCCATTGCAGTGCCCTAGTTTGGGTCTGGGGGTGCCCCAAGGTGAATCTGGGACCTCCTTTTGCCCTGGCTGCTTCTCCTTGAGCACTGAGGTACTCTACACAGTATGTTCCTGATCTGACCTTATTCCTAACGTCCCCAGACCTTTCAGTCTGTCTCTTTATGCTGACCTGGGCTGGACAAATGATTCACTATTATTTTTTCAAGATTTCCCCATTAATATTTGGCTTGGTGCATTTTCTAGATCTTTTTGAAGAAGTTTTGCCAGTTAACTTTTTTAATGTTTCTCTTGACTCCTAAGCTTATATTTCAAAGCTTCTACTAAGCTCTGGTCTTCTGTTTCATGAAAGATCTATGGTTTTCCTCTGTATCTCACTTTTGCTGAATAAATTATTCTTGACTACAAGCCCATATCCTTTGCCTTCTGGAATATGGTATTCCAACCTCCTTGTTTCTTTATGGTAGTGGCTGCTAAATCATGTATGATCTTGTGACTTTTCAGTACTTGAATTCTTTCTTTCAGGATGCCTGCAGTATTTTTACTTTGACCTAGAAACTCTTGATCTTGCCTATAATATTCCTGGCATTAATTCTTTCTATTCCACTTTTCCCTTTGATTTTAAGAGATCTGAGCATTATTCTTTTTATTATTTCTTGATTTATGATGTCTAGCCTACTTTTTAAAATTTATTTATTTATTTTTAGTTTGAAACATGCAGTTCCACAAGCTTTTGAGTTTTAAATTTTCACCCCCTCTTTTTCCTCCTCCATCCCCAAGATGACATACAATCTGATATAAACTCTACATATATATTCATATTCATATTTTCACATTAGTCATGTTGCAAAGAAGAATTATAACCAATGGAAAGAATCACAAGAAAGAAGAAACAAAACAAAACAAAAAAGAGAGAGCAAATAGCATGTTTCGATCTGCATTCAGACTCTGTAATTCTGTCTCTGGATGTGGATAGCATTTTCCATCATGTTCCTTTTGGAGTTGTCTTAGAACCTTGCATTGCTGAGAAGAGCCAAGTCTATCAAAGTTAGTCATGGCACAACATGGCTGTAACTGTATACAATGTTCTCCTAGTTCTCCTTCCCTCACTCAGCATCAGTTCATATAAATCTGTCCAAGTTTTTCTGAAGTCTGCTGGCTCATCATTTCTTACAGCACAATAATATTCCATTACATTCATATACCACAACTTGTTCAGCCATTCCCCAATTGATGGGCATCCCCTCAATTTCCAATTCTTGGCCACCACAAAAGAGCTGCTATAAATATTTTTGTATTCCCAATTTTTTGTATTTTGTATTCCCAATCATATGATCTCTTTGGAATATAGTTCTAAAAATGGTATTGCTGGGGCAAAGGGTATGCACTTTTTATAGCCCTTTGGGCATAGTTCCAAATTGCTCTCCAAAATGGTTGGAACATTTCACAGCTCCACCAACAATGTATTAGTGTTCCAATTTTCCCCATATCTTCTCTAGCATTTGTAGTTTTCCTATTTTGTCATGTTAGCCAATCTGACAGGAGGGATGTGCTACCTAAGAGTTGTTTTGATTTGCATTTCTCTAATCAATAGTGATTTAGAACACTTTTTCATATGACTATAGATATCTTTAATTTCTTCTTCTGAAAACTGCCTGTTCATATCCTTTGACTATTTATCACTTGGGGAAAGATTTGTATTCTTATAAATTTGATTCAGTTCTCTACACATTTTAGAAATGAGGCCTTTATCAGAGACACTGGTTGTAAAAATTCTTTCCCAGTTTTCTGCTTCTCTCCTAATCTTGGTTGCATTGGCTTTGTTTGTACAAAAACATTTCAATTTAATGTAATCAAAATTATCCATTTTGCATTTCATATTGTTCTCTCTCTCTTGTTTGGTCATAAATTCTCCTGCTCTCCATAAATCCGACAGGTAAACTATTCCTTCTTCTCCCAGTTTGTTTATAGTATCAGCCTATATATCTAAATCATGTACCCATTTTGACTTTATTTTGATATACTGTGTAAGATATTGGTCTATGCCCAGTTTCTGCACACTATTTTCCAGTTTTCCCAACAGTTTTTGTCAAATAGTGAGGTCTTATCCCAGAAGCTGGAGTCTTTGGGTTTATCACCACTTTTTTTGGTCATAGATTTTAGGTAGTCCAGTGAGCCTTACTTGTTATTATATTTTTCCAGGCCAATTATCTGTTTGTTTTTACCATGAGATACCTCATATTTTCTATTTTTAAGTCTTTTGACTTTGTTTAAATACTTCTTATCTCATCGAGTCATTAATTTCTAGAATGTTCTATTCTAATTTTTGGATAGAGTTTTCTTTGGGCAAGGTTTTGTACCTCTTGTTTCAAGATGTCAATTTTCTTTCCTAGTCATTCTTTCATGGTATTAATTTTTTTCCCATTTTTTCCTCTGGTACTCTCATTTCTCTTATAAAAACATTTTAAGTCTTTAAAAAAACTTTCTTCATCTCTTCCAGGAATTTTAATTCAATGTGTACCCAACACTTTGCTTATAGATATTTAAGAGTCATGCTCTTCTTTGAGGTTTGTGTCTTGAATGTCCTTTTTGTGGTAGGATTCTTTTTTTGCTTGTTAATTCTGCTAACCTACTTCCTGACTTCAGACTTAATGTTAGAGTGGTACGCTGCACACTTCTGAAGGGAAGGTTTAGACTGGTTCTGTTGCTACTTTCTTAAGGTTTTCTTGGGTATTATATCAGGAAGTCCGGGACAACTCTAGCTAGGCACTCATAATCTTTCCATGTTTCCAAAGTGGTCTGATCCAAGACAAAGTCTGATCACCGCCTTCCTGGTCTGAGCTCTGCTGGTTCTTGCCCTGAGTCTAGGTCTCTGCAACACTCCTGTGGGCTTTCCCCTGATTGGAAGTCCCAGCAGACTGCTGCTGGTTTCAGCTGGAAAGCTCTGCATTTGCAGAGTGAAAACTCTGCAAACTCCTATTTGGTCTTGGGATTCCTGCCCCAGTTATTCTGCCTTTGATTCAAATTTGGCTGGAGGCTAGAATTGATTCCCTGCTCGGCTCCTAGAATCAGACGAATAGCTATGTTTGCTTTGGAACTTGTTCTTTAGTATATAACCTATAGCCTACAACCACTCCTCACCCTGGAATGCCATCCCTAGGCACGGGTCTCTTCCTTTGTCCTCTTTGGATCTGTGATCTAGAGTGAGCTAGTGAACAACAAATCTGCCAATTGACACTTGTTCCTGTATCCTGAAAAATGATCTCCTTGTGTAGGACAAGGACTTCTTCTTGACCTGGTGCACAGATTCGTTGCTCTTTGGCCAGAGTCTATCCCCAGATGTCTCTCTCTGTCTCACTGTTCTGAATTGGGCTGGAAATAGGACTCATTGTGATTTCTTTTCTTGATCAGGACTTGGTCTGATGTGTTTTCAAGATGTTAGTAGAATTGCATTGGGGAGCTTGGATGTATTTCTCCCTGCTATTCCTCCATTTTGGCTCTCTCTCTGGCCTGTAGTTTTCCAGAATGAAAGGATTGGGGAACCATGGCTAGAGCTTCTAGATGATCTGCCACTAGCCAGGCCTTCTGGAGATGTGCCTGGCCTATAAAGTCATGCAACCTCCTTACAGGGTAGTTTTTTTTCCCCCTGTAGTTATACATGCTTCTCTATACCTTATTCCTTGAAATACAAAGGAGAAAAAGAAAGGGTTAAACTTTTTCATTATATAGTGGCAGCCATAGGAGGTTATATCTCATGGGCCATATACAGGGATGATCTCATAGGGTCTATCCCAGGGAATGTATGTCAGAGCCTCCCTGGAATATTCCACGGACATGTGTGACAATGCTGAAGGGCACTGAACTGCAAAATGATGAAGCAATCCCCTTAATGGCCACTGAACAATAAATGCTGCTGACTTCATGAATCTTGAAAAGCAAGTGACTTGCCTTCTACCTTCTCTTATCTTCTTTGCAAATTGTGTCAGGACTATTTGAGTATCTCCCTGTAGGGATTGGAATAGGGCTGATACCTTTTCCAGTCCTGGTCACATGGTAGCTGTGAGCACATAGCATCTAAAACTCCAATCTTGCCTGTATGAGACTAAGACTGAATCTCAGAACCCTAGCTGACTTTTCAATTTTATGTTTCTTTCCTGAATATAGGTGACTGAACAGTGATCCTGAGATGCACAATCGCGACTTTGGAGGCCCACTTTTTGAGTTCAGGAGGTACAGAGCTTCTATATATTCTGTCAGCATGGGAGCTGTCTTCTCTACATCCACTACAATCCTTCTTAGAGGAAAAGATCACCATTGGCCACATGATGGATCCAATACCCAGCCTAGCTTGCCAGAAGACATGGAGGGAATTGTTTGGACAATGAAGAACTGAAGTGAAACATAAAATACTTATTCCTCAGTCCCTACTTCATGTTTAAATATTTAAATTTCAAACCCCAGAAAAGTCTAACAGTTGTTATATTGCTACTGCTGTGGCTTGTTTTAAGTTTTGTTCATTTGAGAACAGCATTCATTGTGGTTAGCATTTTCTTTTTGTAGAGGAAATAAATAGTTGTCATATACCTGATGAACGCTGTATATTGAATATCTTTCTATTCCACTCCCCTCCTTGGAAAGACCCTAGACATAAGCCAAAACCTAGCCTTTAAAGAATTTTTCCCTTGGGCTGTGGTCTAGGGATATAATAAGCCAAAGAGTGCAAAAAACCAGAATCTGACCCTTCTTTTAAGTGGTCAGGCTCCCACACTACTGGATAGGGTCTAGATGCATGGATCCGGAGCTGAAAGGGACGGACAAGGAATGGTAATGGTCCCAGCTTCTCTGGACCTGGCAACTGCTACTATTTTACAATTATAATTTTTCTATATATGGCAAGTTCAAGCCTTCCAGGTCCCCCAGTGACTGATAATACACACATGGCAATGCCTAGCATATCATTACTGTTAGGTCAATAGCAATGACTTTGAACTTCAAAACTTTGTTCCCTAAGGGAGTCCTAATAATAAACTTCAGCCCATTTTCTGATATAAGCATCTGAGTCACAGTAGCATTTCTGCCAAGTCAGAACCACTAAACAATCATCTTTCATGGTTTTAATCCCTGTGGAAAAGAGATATCCTCAATAGTGCAAAAAGAGAGAAAGTTGAAGTAGAGACCAACTAGGTTTCATTAGCTTTTGGGACTTAGCAGTCTCTAGAGACTGCATGGTTTAGAAGTCTCCACAGGCAGCTTTGCATCAGATCAATTATGCCCAGCCAGAGTTTCACTTTTGCCGCAAATGAGTCTAAGGAGGCTAGTTAGGATGGGAGCCCTTAGTGAAACCCTCCCAGCAACAGTCCAGAGAGGATCAGGAGCAATTAAGGCCTGTAAAATTAAGGAGCAAAACAGAACTGAGACAGCCCAGGAGCCCAGAAACCTCTCCTACTTCCTTACTATTCAAAGTAATTTGTCTCAGCACGATAGCCAATCTGATCTGCAGTGCTATTTAAGGGACAACAGTAAAACGTCCTAAAACATCTCCTCCATGGGCTAAATAGCTATTATTTCCAGGCCTCCGTATTCCACCAATGGGATCTTTCCTGGGTTTGACAAGTTATCATCAACAGAAAGCCTCTGTTAAAAGGCGTAAAGGTCTCTTCAATCCATCTTGCATGCCACTGCAAGATTAATCGTCCTTCCTAAAATATCACTCTCATTCAAGAATTTATTCTCCAATTCAAGAATCCAAATCAAAAATCAATAGGCAGTATCTATTTCTAGGAAAATCAAATGCAAACTTGCATCCAAGACTCTTTCTAAAGTGACTCCATCTTATTTGTCTTTTACACCTCATACCCCACTACAGTCCAATGTGAACAATTTACTCTAGTCAAACAAGTCTACTTATCATCATTCCTGCCCCATCATTCCTGCCAAGTTTGTTCTTGTCCCCACATCTTCACTTATATTTGTCTTCTAAGCGATAATGCTAAAAATCCTTTCCTCTACCTTTCTAAAACTTCCCATCTAAAAGATGGGTCCATCTCAGATCCAGACTCATTCAAGAAGCCTTCCTTTCCTTCTCCAGCTTTCTGTGATCACTGCCTTCTTTAAATTCACACAGCATTTAGAGTTAGTCAGCATCACATAAAAACACTGAATTACATACTGTGGTGCATTTTAAAAAATCATTGTTTCATGGGCATCTTATTTCTTAAGCCATGCTGGCAGAGAACATGTTTTATATTTCTGTTATATCTCCACATTTCTTGGGGAAAGAACACTGGATCTGGGTTCAGGAAACCTGGACTTTGAATGCACCTAATATCTCTGATTTTCAAATTCTTCACCTGTGCAGTTCTACACCTGTACTACAATCTCATAACGTTGTTCTAAGGATAGTGCTTTGTAAATAGTATTCCCTCCTTCAGTTTCCTGGTTTGACCTAGCCCCCTTGCTGGGGAAGGAACCATCCACCATTCCATCCTGCTCCTCTCACAAGTAAACGGCCTGGGCCTGCCCATTGGAAAAGCAGAGACACCATTCCATAGCACTCCCCCAAGAGCACTCTGCTCTTAAGCTGAATCTCTAGGGATTCCTCAATAATTAACAAAATCCTATCCCCTCATGCCCTTTCTGTCCTAGAACTATCTGAGAACTTATCCATTCTGAACCCTCCAGAAACCCATTCTCCGACCCCCAGTGCTTGCTCCTTTGTTCCCATCCCCTTCAACTCAACTCTCCTAATGTCCACTCTAAAGTTTCATGCCCCTCCCACTCTGCTCTCTGAAATGCTTGATCTATAGGTGACAAACTTACTTTCATCTGAAATGTTTTCCTTTCCTACTCCTTCCATCTCGCTGTCACTGAAATCCTAATCATACGACTATGACGACTACTAGTAGTACTAGTACTACTACAACTAATAATAATAAAGATAGCTAGCATTTATATAGCTAGCTGAAGAAACTGATTCAGACGGAGGTTAAATGACTTGTCCAGAAACATACAGCTAGTAGGTGTCTGAGGCTGGATTTGAACTCAGGTCTATCCTGACAATAGGCCCAGCACTTTATTAACTGTGTCACCTATCTGTCTCGTGACATACCCTCTCTGGCCACCTTTTCCATCACCGGTTGCATTTTCCCTCACACCATTATGGAGCATTGCTTGTTCCCCGTTGCTGCTTCTAGACAAGGTACAGCTAGGTGCTGAAGTGGACAGAGCACTGGGCCTGGAATCAGGAAGACTTGAATTTAAGTCTAGCCTCAGATACTTACCAGTCATGTGACCTTTGGCAAGGGTCACCTTGGGTAAAGGGAACAGGAATAACTTTGAGAGGTTTGCCTCTGTGTGCCTCAGTTTCCTCAATTGTAAAGTGGAAATAAGAATAGTACCTACATCCCAGGATTGTTGTGGGGATGAAATGAGATATTTGTAAAATGCTTAGCACAGTGCCTAAAAAATTCTTAATAAATGCTTGTTTCCTTCCTTTCCCTCTGCCATCATCCCTCTATAAACTCTCCTCTGAGGTTGATTCAATCCATATTTACCACTCAATCAAGATTCTGGAAACTGTTATCTACCAACCTCCAGAATACTCCCCTTTTTTCCTTAATAGTTCAGTACTTGATTCATAATCTTTCTCTCCTCCCCAAATCCTGCCTTCAGAGTAGGGGACTTCAACATACAAATTGATACTCCCTCAAACACTGTAACATCCCAGTACTTCAACTCAATCATTCTCCATGACCTACTCTTCCACCTCACCTTGACTACACATAGAGATAAACATACCCTTGATGATGCCATCACTTGCCAATGTTCTACTTGCATGTTCATGAACTCTGAAATTTCCTTTTATGATCACAGTCTCTTGCCATTCAGCCTCTCCCTCTGCTCTGCCACTCCAAACATGGTTCTATCTCATCATCACACTACCTCTAACGTCTCTAGCCTTCAGGTCTTTCCCAGTTATCATTCCTGTATTGACTATATTCTCCTCCCTTCCCCATCTTGAGCCTTTGGTGAGCCATTACAATTCTACACTGTCCTCTTCTCCTTGGTCCCTTGCTCTTTATCTTAAAACTGAGCTTGTCCTGTCAAGTCTCAGCTTTATATTCCTCCCACCATCTGCTGTCTTTACTCCCACTCACCTGTTGCTGCATAAAGTTGGAGAAAATCATGAAACTGCTGACTGGGTCCATCACAAATTCATACTATATAATTTCAGCTGGTCCCTCACTGCAACAAGGAAATTCTTTTACATATACTTACTTGACCTATTATCCCACCACAGAGATTTTTTCAAACCCCCTCATCCCTCTCCAAACCTACCATGGATCTCCCCACCCTTATAGCCTCACCTGAGAATTTCGCCCCATATTTAACTGGGAAAAAATTGATGCCATTTTCAGACAGCTTCCTCTTCTCTCTCCTCTCATATCACTCAGATGCCTTCTACCACTATCTCTTCCTTCACCCATCTCACATGAGGTGACCCTTCTTTGCCAAGGCAAACCCTTCTATATGCACAAGTGATCTTAGCCAATCCTGTGTCCTCCAGAAAATTATCCCCTCTGCATTCCAATTCTCACTTCAGTCTCTCCTCAAGTATTGGCTGCTTCCCTACTGCCTTCAAACACCTCAATGTTTCTCCCATTCTCAAAAAAAAAAAACTTTGATTTGATTTGTCCATACCTGCTAGTTTATCTTTCTTTATCTTTCCTTCTTTCTGTGGCTAATCTCCTAGAGAAGGACTTCCTTATCTATCACTCTTTTTTCAAACTCTACAATTGCAGCTTGGCTTCTGACCTCATCTATCATTCAATCAAAACTGCTCTCTCCAAAGTTACCAGTGATCTCTTAACTGCCAAATCTAATGATCTTTTCTCACTCTTCATCCTTCTTGACACCTCTTCAGCCTTTTAAGCTGTCCATCATCTTCTCCTTGATGATCTGTTCTCTCTAGATCTTCGTGATGTTATTCTATCCTGGTTCTCCTATTTGTGAGAATACTCCTCAGTCTCCCTTGCTGAATCTTTGTCTAAATCATGCCTAACATGAGGGCCCTCTCCTCTTCTCTCTCTATACAATCTCATTTGATGACCTCATCAGTTCCCATGGATTCGATTATCATCTTTATGCTGATGACTCTCACATCTACTTGTCCAGCTCTAACCTCTTTGCTAACCTCCAGTCTCACATCTCAAATTGCCTATTTGAACATCTCAAACTGGAAGTCTATAGACTTGCATCCTGAAATGATGAGGCAATTCCCTTATTGGATGCTGAGCAGTAAATGCTTCTGACTCAGTGGATCTTTACAGGGGAGTGACCAAGCCTCCACTATTTTATGTATTATGGTAGTATGCCCCAAGTTTATGGGGATAATGTGTGTATCTGAGTGTTCTTACCATGCTATCTTGGTAAATGCCTTTGCTTTGAATTGGTGTCTTTTGTTTTGTTGTTGTTCAGTTGTTTCAGTTTGGACATGCAACATGTCCCAAACTAAATTCATTCTCTTTTCCCTAAACCCTCCCCTTCTTCCTATCTTTCCTTTCATCGTAGAAGGCACCAGAGTCTTCTCAGTCACCTAGTTCCCTTGATGTCATCCTTGGCTCCTCACTTATCTTAATAATATACTTAGAAAGAGAAAGCCTTAGATCTAGGTTGCTATTGCTCTTTGTTTGGAGATGATGCCATAATTGGATTTAAGTGAGGGAGGGCTATGCAATGTCACCAGTCTCATTTTCTCCCCTGGAGCCATCTGGGTCCAGTGGCCAGATATAGAACAGGACAACTGGAGGTGGTCCTCCTTTCAAGTGCTATATAATTCATAAGCCCCCTTCCCCCAATTGTGTGTTTCCCTCCATGATTATTGGTTGATATCAATTAGTCAGGTTTAATTAGTTTTTACTAAGGTGATAGTTATAGTTAAGAACAATAAGTATAAAACATTACCCCAAAAGTCTGTGATACATTTTCCCACAAGCACATAAAGAATTCAGGAAAGGTGGACTCAAGCTTATAGAGCACACGTGGCAAAGTTCCTCACAGTTCCTGGAGGTCTTTTTGCTAGAGTCCTTAAGACTTTTTCCCTAAGTATAGCATCCAACAGGGCTTTTGGAGTGAGCTCAGCTTCAAACATATCATTTCCCACCTGGCTGTACTACTTTGGGACTTTGACTTTTCTACCATGTCCCTTTGTCACTCTCCCTAACCCCTGACTTTGCAGCACCTTTTGTATGTTGTCTTCTCCCAATAGATTGTAAGCTCCTTGAGGGCAGGGCATTTCTTCTTTGCATTGGTTTAGCATAGTGCCCTGCACATAGTAGGTGCTTAACAAATATTTATTGACTGACTACATCCAGCATGTCCTTGGGTCCCAGTGGAGGCAATATCATCAGCTGTTTTGGGGACATTGCTAGGATGCCAATGAAAAGATGGGAATCTGGATCTATGAATTTCATGGGGTCTTCCTTTAGTGAAGCAATAGAAGAGATTCAGATGAAGGCTAAGGCCCTAGGCTCTGTTCCTGTGCCATAACTGATTCCTTCTCATGCATTTGGCTGGCATGATCTCTCATCTCTTCTAGCTCAAATCTCTTGGGAGTCTGAACTAGCTCTTTAGCCCCACAGGGTGTTACCAAGTTTCTTAAGCCAATGTGAACATACTTCCTGTGCAAACTTACCCCGGTTGATCAAAGACTTCTTCATACTTAGTCTAAAACCTATGTTTAATTGACTGAGACATTCTCACTTGGCTTTAAATGAGACAGGGTGATTTGATTGATTTACTCAATTAACCCCACCCTTACATAATGAAATAAAACAGTAAGAAAATTGATAATACAGCATTATCCCTTGTTCACTATCCATAAATATGGACACAAGCACACTATCCAGGGAACATATACATCATTGTTGCCCAGAGTAACTATGCATGGGGATTGTGCATGACAGACAAACGGAGACCTCATATGGAGGGGCAATGCAATCCTACAATGCTACAGGACCCTGGATGTCTTCTGGTGATGTCATTGCACTGTTCTCACTGGGCCTGCCCTTCGTGGGGGCATTATTCCCCTGGGCTTACTGGGCCTGCTTTTAATTGCATGCAGGGTCTCCAATAGGTCAACTCCTTACTCTGCTGGGCTCTACTACCCTCATGATGTCCAGTCTCATGCTCGTCTCTTTGGGGTCAACTTAACACTATCAACTTCAATGTAGGATGGATGTGACGGCATATGCCTATAATACCTGCTCCTTAAAAGGCTGAGGTCGGCAGATCGCTTGAGTTCAGGTAAATGGATAAAACTGACCAGATGCCCGCACCAAGTCTGGCACCTACCAGTGTGTTCCCAGGAGCAGTGAGCCAACAAGCTGCCCAAGGAGGGATGAACTAGGCTAGGTAGGAAATGGAACAAATCAAAGCTTCTAGGCCCATCAGCAGCAGAATCAAACTGGGACTAGCCACTATACTTCTAAGCTGAACAACATATGGAGACCGAGTCTCCAAAAAAAAAAAAAAAGAAAAGAAAAGAAAAACTTCATTCAACAGTAGCTATGGGTCTGTGACATTTTGTGGGTCATGGACTTCTTTGGCAGTCTGGAACTCTTTTCAGAATAATATTTTTAAGTGCATAAAATGAAATACACAGGATTAAAAAGGAAACAAATTCTATTGAAATACAATTACAAAAATATTTTGAAAACAAGTTCACAGACTCCTGGTTAAGAATCCCTGGAAAGATATAGGGGATAAAGCTTCTCCTTGATAAGGGCAGGCTGACATCTCTTTTTTCATAGTCCCCAGCTAACAAAAGCTAGGCAGAATGCCCCCAGTATAAGATTAGGTTTTTTGCTTTTTAACTCTTATGTCTGGTTGTCATTTGTTGTTCATTGTTTTAGTTGTGTCCATGATCCCGTCTGGGGTTCTCTTGGCAAAGGTATTGGAGTGGTTTACAGCTCATTTTACAGATGAGGAAACTGAAGCAGAGTTAAGTGACTTGCCCAAGGTCACACACAGCTAGTATATGTCTGAGGCTGGATGTAAACTCAGGAAGATAAGTCTTCCTGACTCCAGGCTCCATCATGTGGTATTTTTGAGTGATTAAAAGAGGCTGTTTGGTCTCAGTTTGGTTTGCCTTGGCTGACCTTCATTCATGGGGAATACCTACCTTGAGTGCTGGTAGATTTTAGATCTCCTTCATTTTTTGAAATTGAGCATTGGATCTTCAGGGTCTTCTGTAGCATTCTGGGACAGAATGTTAGAGACTTGGAAACCCCATGGGCCTGGGATATCCTAATCTGTGTGCAGTCAGGTCAGGACTGGTCACTTGCAAGGTCCATGCTATGGATTTCTGACCATCCTGGGGTTTTCTCATGGAAGCTGCCTCTAGTTATAAAACATTGCTGGCTAGAGGTGTCTCCGGTCCACATCGGGTTTAGCTGTGAGCCTTCAGTCTGGTACATCTGCTCGGGCCCAGGCTTTTCTGGTTAACTCTCTTTCCTATTGTCTATGGACTTCTAGTTGACCTATTTTTTACAGTTTTGAGGTGGATGAAGTTGTTTACTATCATTTGTCATTAGATTTCTTGGTCATTATTTAGCCTGGTACTATTTTTAGGTTTTCACTTGAGTGGTGGGTGAGAGCTAGACTGCCTACCTCTGGGCAAGCGGCCATCTTGTCTGGAAGTCTCCTGATTCATTCTTAATGAAGTATGCTGGCTCTTTGTGACTGCTGATTTCTAGAAAAACTCTGGAAAGTGATTCTGGAAAAAGGATTAGATCAAAATCTTACACCATAAGCTCAAAACAGATATGCAATGAGAATATAAAAGGTCACACCATTAAAAAGGGAAAAGAGAGCAAGATTAGGTATCTTTCATAACTATGGCTGAAAAGAGAACTCTTAACCAAACGAGATATAGGAGGTTATAAAAGGTACAACAGATAATAATAGCACGACAACATGAAAAAAGCTTTTGTATGAATAAAATCAGTGAAAATAGAATTACAATGGCAGAAAGAAAAATATTTGCATCAAATATCATCAATAAAAACCTGATATCTAAAATATGGTGCTAATAAGTTGTTCAAGCAAACCATAAATGAAACATAAGAACTTGTTCCAATTCTCTAGTGGTAAGAGCAAATGAAAATCAAAACAGTTATCACTCAATAAACTGGCAAACACACACAAAAAAGATGGAAATAATCAAAGTTGGAAGAACTATGAGAACACAAGCTAACTGATGCTATGTTGGTGGAGCTATGGAGTGGCCCAACCATTCTGGATTTCTTAGGAATTATACAAGAAAAGTGAGTGAACTGTCCATATCCTTTGGCCCAACAATTCTACTATTTGGGTACTACTATGTACCCCAAGAAAGTCAAAGACAGAAACAAAGATCCTATATGGACCAAAATATTCACAACAACATTCTATGATAACAAGAACTGGAAACAAGGTGTCTGTTCATTGATTAGGTAATGTTTAAAAAAAACCAAACTAGGGTATGTGAATGTAATAGAACATCATTGTGCAGTAAGATATGAGAAATATGAGAAATTAAGAGAAACAGTAATATTTTTATAAACTGATGCAGAATAAAATACACAACAGTTATAACAGTAGAAATGAAAAGATCACTCTCTGAGTAATAGAAAAATCAGTTAAGGTCCTAGAGAAAATATAAAAAAAAATAACTCTTCTTTCAAAATAGAAAAGTAGAGGACAGGGTGAACAATTGCTGTAATATAAAAACAAGAGACATCCATAAAACTTTAAGTAACATAGGTAGATAGACAGACAGACAGACAGACAGACAGACAGACAGACAGAGGAGGCTGAATTAGAGGAAAGAAAGAAAACGCTTTGGATCTCTGGCCATGAAAGTCTTCAAAGGGCCTCATTTAGGAAGATGCTTGCTCAAACAGAACACAGACAATTTAGTTACATGCTAGCTAGTCTTTTCAACAGAGAAGCCTCAACAAGATGGTTATTTCTTTTTGAAAACTATTGTAGTGCTATTATATTTGCTTTGTATGGTCACTGTTGTGCCAAAGGAAGAGTTCTGAAGGATCTGGTTTTTAGAATAATTACATTGTCATTGATTTCCACTTGGTTCCACTGATGGAGCTGTGTGCTGGTCCAAACACATAGGAAAGCAATTTGGAGTTGAGTGAAAAAAATCACTAAAATGTCTGTACCCTTTCACCCAGACATTCTACCATTAAGCTAAGTGATCATGACAGCAAAAAAATATCCCACACAAAAATATTCATAGCATCTTTTCATGGTAGCAAAGAATTGGAAAAAACACATGCTAAAACATTGAGGTGCATGAATGTAAAATGGAATATTACTGTACTATAAGAAACAATGAATTTGAAGAACCCGAGGAAGTATAGAAACACCTTGGAAGTGAATGAAGTAAGCAGAATTAGAACAAACTATATTCACAGTTTGTATTCACACTGAAAATCAAGATCATACAGCTTTTACCCTTCTGCTCCATAGGAGGTTTTGGTCTTCCCTGGGATGTGCTATGTTGCAACTGAAAGTAAAGTAAACTAAGGCACAAAGCTCCAAGCATGATCAATTTATTGGTAAAACTAGAAGTTACCAACAAATGAGGTCTTTAGCTCTTCAGCAAGCCAAAAGACCGCAAATGAGGATTGACAGATTACTGTACAGACAAAAAGAGGAGCATCCAAAAACTAGAAGGCAGGATCATAGATGGGAAAAATAGTATGCTTAGTTACAAAATCAGAAGTATCATAAATATGGGAGTCAATATGATTGGCTAGAAATTTGGAATGCAGGGCTAGCAATAACCCCTTCTTCCATCTTGTGGCTATGGAAAGCTCATTGGTGGTATCCACCTGCATGGCCAGTGTCACATAAATAACAGACCAGACTTTCTTGAAAGACAATAATAAAAATGGAAAAAACAAAAATAGAAAAGTGAATATTATATAATAACCAAGAAGGTTCGCCCTAGAGAATTAAGAAAACACTCGCCTCCCTCCTCTGCAGAGCTTGGGACTAAGAGTCTGTAATAGAGTAAATACAATGAGACTTGCAGATGTGTTACCTGGTTTTGCTTTTTTCTTTCTTTCTTTTTTCTTTCTTTCTTTTTCTTTCTTTCTTCCCCTGCCCCTCTCCAAGGGTCAGGTTGCTTTGGGGAAGGGGGAAGAATGATCTATTCAGAAATGAAAGTGGTGTAAAAAGCAAAAGAATCAATAATTTTTAAAATAGTAATTTTATTCGGGGGGACCCAATATCTTAATGTTTTGTTACCAATCCCCAACTATCATTCTTGACTCCTTCTGATGATATGACTCAGGGGACATGAAGTGTTAAAGCGGGGAAAATTAAAAAGTAAATCACAACTATTGAGATTAATTAATGGATTTTAATACTGCTGAGCCACAAGATACTTAATTTAATTAAGGGTCAGTATCTGTGCAGGACAGTAATTCACAGGCTCCTAATACCCATATGGTCTAAGTTTCTCAACTTTAAAAGATAGAAGCCATAAAATCCCTTTTGAGCCATTTCAGTTTTTTTTTAAAAAATGAAATTCTTTAAAAAGACCAGGAAGCACTGATGAGCTGGTAGAGAGAAGTGTCTAGTCCGTAATTGTTTTCTTTTTTTGTTTGTTTTTTTTTTCGTAATTGTTTTCTGCTGCTCTCGATTGTAACCAAGGACAATTCCCTAGGATTCACACACACACACACACACACACACACACACACACCACCTCCCCATGTACTCAACTATCATCACTTGATACTAGATTCAGGTAGACAATACAGGAAAGAGAACATGGAGTTAAGTTGAGAAAAATAGATTTCATCTTCATAGAGGAGGGGACCAAAAGCCCCTGAATCTGACACACAGTAAATACACTAATGGAATTTAGGCTCAAATTAAAAAGAGGACAGTACTGACAACAGCCATGATAGGAGCAAAGATAAGCTCAGAAGACCTTTTGTATTGAGTAGGTTATAAGATCATTTTGAGGATGACATTTTTAGCTCATTGTTTATGGAATTTCATTTCTGTGGCATCTCTGGGGTCTATAAAGGTTTGAGGTTGAACTGAATGCTTTTGCACAGTTAAGTCAAGTATCAGGTTTTCCTCCTGTGAGTTAACCATTTGTAACACAAATCTAAAATCTAAAATCCTTCCCACACTCATAACATTTATGGGATTTCTCCCCACTGTGGGTTTTCTGGTAGTGTCAAAATGTTGATTGGTCACTAAAGTCCTTCTCACAGTCACTGCACTTAAAAAGGCTTTTTCCCTATATGGGCTCTGATGGACAGAAAGACTTGAATTCTGACTGAAGCCTTTCCCATAGATAGGACATTTAAAAGGCTTTTCTCTGTATAGGTTTTCTGATGATCACCAAGATGCACCCTCCATTTAAGGCTTTTTCCACAGCTAGGGCAGATACAGGGCTTCTTTCCTGGACAGATTCTCTGATGGGGAAGATGTGTTTTCCATCTGAAGCTCTGCCCACATGTGGGACGCTCCTTGGTCCCTTTTTCTTCCATTTGCATCCTCTACAGATGAATTTCTGATTCTGACTGAAACTTTTCCCACACTTGGTACATTCATGAGGAGGTACCCCCCAAGTATCTTCTAAGGTAGAGTGTTTGGAAACAGCTTCTCTCATCTTCTCTTCATGATGAGGCTCTATGTCGTCTTTCTTCTTGAGAATTTTCCAGAGAAATAGAGGTGTCATCCTTACAGACTTCTGTCTCTGAACTCCGAGCAACTGTGAAGGGGTTTTGAGGTTCCTGATCCTTGAAATCTTCCCTTTCAAATTCTCCTTATGGTTCTCGTTCTTTATGTCTGTAGAAATATTGTAGTTTACTAATGGGAAGATAAGGAGCTTCTGTACTATTAAACAAGAGATTAGTGAAAGGTCTGTGGAATAATTATCTCATTCATATGAAAGTGCTGAGCCCTATTTTCCCTTATATTTATTGCTGATTGAACAGACCTTCAAATTCAAAATTTCATGAATTAATATTCACTGAATTATCACTTTGTGCTCAGACTTCACTATTCATTATGAGAGTTACATAAGAAAGCTTAAAAGACTTAGGTCAAGGGATAGGTTCTAGTGATTTTGGGGTAGAATAAATGGAATCGATTCTCTAGGTACCTTAGAAGTTAAAGAAAAAAGAGTCGTATAAGTATGGGAGTAGTCCGTCTTTCAGAGAAGTAAGTTAGTGAATGAGTGAATTTGCTTTCTCTGATTCATTTTAAGTCTGAATATTTTGGAGAAAGGGAAGGTATTGGTGTCTTGCCCACAGTGATAAGCAATTGGAGTCCAATGCAGTCACTACTTCAAAAACCATCCTCTTTATGCTAGGACTTCTCTAGGATTGTAGATGATAAAGAGTGAAACTGGCCACAAATGAGATGGGCATTCTTCACATTAACACCTGGGCCAATCAGGAAAGCTGTAGGATTTGAGAGGATAGGAGAAATACCCTGGAATGGTCCCTTCTAGAAGCCAAAATTGGGTAACATTTAATGTTATGGGGAAGCTTTTGATAGGTAGACAAGAAGTTGAATAAGGATGAAGGGGTGCTGAAAACACATTAATAGATTTATATTATAATTCCAGGGCAACTTAAGGTATAAGCAACTTCCCAAGCACTAGCTACAAGCTTGGCTTGCTGACCTCACAGGAATTTGGGGAAGGACAAAATTTGTATCAGTAGTCCACTATAAAATAACCGTAGAGTATGTAGAGAACGAAGAAAAGGCAAAGAGTAGTTCAAAGGAAATAGAATCAGAACAGGGTGCCCAAGTGGTATGCTAGGGTATCCAATCTCCTCTCACCTAGGTTGGCACTTTTGGGGACAGCCTTCTCCTCAGCCATTCAAAGAACCAGCTCATGATGTTCTTTCCCTTGGGCTAGAAATGTGATCATAACTTATTTAGGAACAGGACTTCCTGTCCTGCAGAAGAACTGGGGGAAGATGGGAATGTGCAGAGAACTAGGAGACAGCCAGGTGATACCACTAGGACCCAGCAAGGGAAGCCGCACTGCAGATAAATACTACCTCTTTCACCTCTGGGCAGTTGCTGAGAAGCAGTGTCACATAACGTAAAGCACCCCTGTCTTGGAGGAAGACAACCTGGGTTTGAATCGCAGTTTCAAAACTTCTTAGTTATATGACCATGAGCAAATCACTTAAATTCACTCAACTATCTGTATAGAAAATAATGCTTGTATTACCTGCCTCACAGGATTGTCGTAAAGAAAATCATTGAAGTGTTTTTATCATCATTTGTTATTGCTAAGGAAATAAGGAGAAAAGAACTTGGCCAATCCTGGTAGGTTAAGATTTAACCTCAAGGAGAGTAACTGAGGTTAAGGGTAAGGAGACTGTAGCACTCACAGCATACTAAGTAGTGGAGATTCCTTAACTCTTAGCTGCCCAACTCACTCTAGGATTCAGGTTCTATAACAACTATGTTGCAACCACAGAGGTTTCACACCTTTCGTTCTTTCCCTTGACCTACTAATTAATTTCCCTCCCCCCATCTTACAACCCTTAGGAAAGTCAAATTACTAATTTGACCAGTAAAGGTGGTATAAAGACCTCACTTAAGTAATTTTTCTTACACAATTACTTGTAGCTAATTACAAGACAGCTTGGTGAGTTCCCTCCCCCACCGCCCCCCCCCACCAACCCCGACTCTGGTGACTACCACATTCAACTTATTCTTATCCACAGGAAAACCAATTTAAGGACAAAAAGCCCAGCTGGGTCCTTACATGATGATATCACATTTCCTTGGCTCTCCTGCAGGACACCTGTGTAGAGTTCTTTCTAATTATTTAATTTTTTTTAGTTTTCAGCATTGATTTTCACAAGAGTTTGAATTACAAATTTTTCTCCCCATTTCTACCCTCCCGCCCACTCCAAGATGGTGTATATTTGGTTGCCCTGTTCCCCAGTCAGCCCTCCTTTCTGTCACCCCACTCCCCCCCCCATCCCCTTTTCCCTTATTTTCTTATAGGGCAAGATAAATTTCTATGCCCCATTGACTGTATATCTTATTTCCCAGTTGCATGCAAAAACTGTTTTTTGAACATCTGTTTTTAAAACTTTGAGTTCCAAATTCTCTCCCCTCTTCCCTCCCCACACACCCTCCCTAAGAAGACAAGCAATTCAACGTAGGCCACATGCATATCATTATGTAAAACCTTTCCACAATACTCACGTTGTGAAAGACTAACTATATTTTGCTCCTTCCTATCATATCCCCCTTTATTCAATTTTCTCCCTTGACCCTGTCCCTTTTCAAAAGTGTTTGTTTTTTATTACCTCCAACTATCTGGTCTCCATTCTATTGTCCCCCCCACCCCCACCTTTTTTTATCTCCTTCCTCCTTATTTCCTGTGGGGTAAGATACCCAATTGAGTGTGTACGTTATTTCCTCCTCAGGTCAAATCCGATGAGAGCAAGATTCACTCATTCCCCCCTCACCTGCCCCCTCTTCCCTTCCTACAGAACTGCTTTTTCTTGCCACTTTTATATGAGATAATTTACCCCATTCTATCTCTCCCTTTCTCCCTCTCTCAATATATTCCTCTCTCATTCCTTAATTTGATTTTATTTTTTAGATATCATCCCTTCATATTCAACTCACCCTGTGCCCTCTGTGTGTGTGTGTGTGTGTGTGTGTGTGTGTGTGTATTCCCTTCAGCTACCCTAATACTGAGGTCTCATGAATCATACACATCATCTTTCCATGTAGGAATGTAAACAAAACAGTTCAACTTCAGTAAGTCCCTTGTGATTTCTTTTTTCATGCTTCTCTTGATTCTTGTGTTTGAAAGTCAAATTTTCTATTCAACTCTGGTCTGAGAAAGCTTAAAAGTCCTCTATTTTATTGAAAATCCATATTTTGCCTTGGAGCATGATATTCAGTTTTGCTGGGTAGCTGATTCTTGGTTTTAATCCTAGCTCCATTGACCTCTAGAATATCATATTCCAAGCCCTTCGATCCCTTAATGTAGAAGCTGCTAGATCTTGTATTATCATGATTGTGTTTCCACAATACTCAAATTGTTTCTTTCTGGCTGTTTGCAGTATTTTCTCCTTGATCTGGGAGCTCTGGAATTTGGTGACAATATTCCTAGGAGATTTCTTTTTAGGATCTTTTTCAGGAAGGGATTGGTGGATTCTTTCAATTTCTATTTTACCCTCTGGCTCTAGAATATCAGGGCAGTTCTCCTTGATAATTTCTTGAAAGATGATAGCTAGGCTCTTTTTTTGATCATGGCTTTAAGGTAATCCAATAATTTTTAAATTATCTCTCCTGGATCTTTTTTCCAAGTCAGTGGTTTTTCCAATGAGATATTACACATTGTCTTCCACTTTTTCATTCCTTTGGTTCTGTTTGATAATATCTTGATTTCTCATGAAGTCAGTAGCTTCCACTTGCTCCAATCTAATTTTTAAGGTGGTATTTTCTTCAGTGGTCTTTTGGACCTCCTTTTCCATTTGGCTAATTCTGCCTTTCAAGGCATTCTTCTCCTCCTTGACTTTTTGGAGCTCTTTTGTTATTTGGGTTAGTTTATTTTTTAAGGTGTTATTTTCTTCAGTATTTTTCTGGGTCTCCTTTAGCAAGTCATTGACTTGTTTTTCATGGTTTTCTTGCATTACTCTCATTTCTGTTCTCAATTTTTCCTCTACTTCTCTAACTTGCTTTTCCAAATCCTTTTTGAGCTCTTCCATGGCCTGAGACCATCTCATGTTTTTCTTGGAGGCTTTTGATGTAGGCTCTGTGACTTTGTTGACTTCTTCTGGATGTATATTTTGGTCTTGTTTGTCACCAAAGAAAGATTCCAAAGTCTCAGTCTGAATCTGAGTCTGTTTTTGCTGCCTGGCCATATTCCCAGCCAACTTACTTGACTGCTTGTAGAGTATATAGTACTTTGTCCCAAGCTTGAGAGCCTGCACTGTTGTTTTCAGAGCTATTTCTACACAGCACGCTCTGCCACACCAGCCCTCCTTCTCCCCCAAGAACCACCAACCTGGACTGCGACTCAGATCTAAGATGGCTCTGTACTCCTGCTCAGATCCGCCACTTAATTCCTCCCACCAGGTGGGCCTGGGTCCAGAAGCAACTGCAGCTGTAGCTCTGTAAGCAGCCTCAGAGCTGCATCACCTCCGCTGCCCCCAGGGTGGTGGCCAAACCATGAACTTCTTTCACTCTGTCCCAGCAGCTTTTCCCACTAACCTTCTCTGTTGTCTTTGGTGTTTGTGGGTTGAGAAGTCTGGTAACTGTCACAGCTCACTGATTCAGGGTGCTAGGGCCTGTTCTGCCCAGCTCCCGGTCTGCTTGGTCCATTCGTGCTCACGCTGGGCTCTGCTCCACTCCACTCCCAGTTCCACGTGATAGACCTTACCCTATGACCATCCAGGCTGTGCTGGGCTGGGGCCCTACTACCCTCTGCTATTTCGTGGGTTCTGCAGTTCTAGAATTTGTTCAGAGCCATGCAATTCCCTGCTTTCCAGCTGCCATCTTGGCTCTACCCCCCTGCAGAATTCTTTCTAAGAGTCATCCAGAAGCTTGGCCTCCTGAGAGAAATATACAGCTACATCCTCAAAAGTCACTTCCAAGTAGAATGTAGCCACTCTCCCCTGGAAGAGGAGGTGCAGGGGAGATGGAGGTGGATGGAGCAGATAAGAATCAGCAAAGATAAATGAACACCACAGGGCAGGGAAGTGGAACAAAACCAACATTGCTTTCTAACCATCATCATTCCTATATTAGGCTCTCTCACCCCAAAACAGAGGTTCCCTTTCCTAAAAATTCCATTGTCCTTAAACCAACATTGATTTGGCAGGAATAAAGTCACCTGTACCCCTTAAAAAACCATTACATAACACCTCATGTTGTCTCTCTGCCTGTTCCTCCCACTTCTTCACCATGAAGACCAGGATTCCCTCTCTTCTCTCATTGTATGAGTTTCCAAGGTTCTCTCTCTCCACATCCTCTATGACAGAAATCAGCTCTTCACCAGTCTCTGGATGCTGTTGAGAAATTCAGGTCTGCATCTGCCTAGGCAGTACACTCAAGCACTGCTCAAGGACCAAAAACTCCAGCATTTGTTCTTTGGTGTGACTCTTTGGTCTCATGCAGCAAAGCTCCCAGCAGCAGGTCGTGTCTCTTGGTGCACAGATGCTTTTTGGTAATGGAACCATCTATGAAGGTGATGGGTTTTCTTCAGTATTCAGTATTCAGTCTCCTAGGTATGTCCTCTTTTAGGGTAGAATCTTGATCCTGAAAAGAATCCTCCTTCAGCTTCACCATGGGTGGCCCTTCCTGCTTAACAGGAATTGGACTTGTGTAGCTTGGGAAACAGCTTCACTCTTGGGGCATTATAATTTTCCAGCCTTGCTTTACTCTGCTAGGAGATATAAAGATGTGTATAAAGAACATTTGTGGTCTCTTATGAAAAAAAAAAATGAAACCTAGCTTTGTCAAGAATGGTACTCAATGGGGCAGCCAGGTGGTGCAGTGAGGAGAGTACCAGTGAGGAGAGTACCAGCTCTGGAATCAGGAGGACCTGAGTTCATAATCCAGCCTCACACACTTAACACACTTACTAGCTGTGTGACCTGGGGCAAGTCACTTAACCCCCATTGCCTTGCCTTCCCCCCTCCAAAACAACAACAAAAAAGGACATACTCAAGGACAGGACATTTTTACTCCCTAAGAACATACCCCACATAACCCTATTATCCACAATTTTGTGGGTCCAAGGGCCTATATCTGTTCTTTTTTTTTTCTTAACCCTCTTTACAGAATAATGGATAACATCAAAACCTTTTCAAAAAAGAATTTCTATTTTTTTCTCTCTCCAGTTAAGATTCTTAAATTGAGGAAATACTGGGTCTCGGAAGAAACAGAGCAAGGTAAACTGTGGTTACTGACATAGATGTCATCTTGGGTAAACAGGATCCATGTTTAGTGGGAACTCCACCAATGAAGATGGACCTTTGCACCTTCCCACTCCAAAATTCTCTATTCTCTAAGAATGACTCCCAGCATATACACCCACTTCTTTTCTTTGATGATTCCTGCCTATTTACTGGTCTGATTCTGCCGCTCCATCCTCTTCTAACAGGTAAAACGCACCTCACCTCAACCTGCCCGTCCTTCCTCCATAAAAGATGGGAGGAAAGAATACATAGAGCTGAGTTAATCCCTCACTGACCTATGGAACCCGTTACATAGGGACACAGATGGGGAAGGCTCGACCACTGCCTTTTTCACCCCATTTCATGCAAATGCCCATCCTCTCCATAGCTTCTCTATATTTTCTTCTTTCAGCTCCAAAGCCCAAGGATAGGACTGCCGTCACTAAGTCTGGTAGAATTACAATTCCCAGAAGCCGCAGCGGCCTCTCGCTTCTCCAAACGCCAGCCGCCCATAGGCAAGGGAAAGAGCCGGAGGTTGCCATGGCGACACTGACCGCCTCCCCACCTACAGAGGATGTCTGTGCACCTCCTGGCTTGTTTCACCTAACTCTTCAGTGGCTCACCTGCACACCTAAGCGCGATTCAGAAGTCTAAGGAAACACTGGGTGCGGATGCTCATTCTTGCACATCTCTACCTCCACCTTGCACTTCGCGGCCTAAATCAGGGACCTAGTTCTCGTCCTAGAACCCAAGCGTTCAGTCTCCCTGTTGCTCTCCACTGCCCCCCCCCACCCAACCCGAAGCCCCGAACCTAGAATTATTTCGGTTTGTCTGCGCATGTGTGAAAACTCCAACGTACTACGTTTCCCAGAAACCTCTGGGCTCCATTTCGGACCGGAGGTTAAAAAAAAAAAAGAAGCAATAAGGTATGAACTAGCGCGGAAGGCGGTGTTCTATTGTCCTGCAGGCCAACCAGAGCGCAAGTCCAAGCTGCAGTTCGCGGAGAGGCCTCTATAGCCACTTCCTTACTGGCTGGTTCTTCTCCCCTCCCCGCCTCGGCCCGCACTGACCTCGGGTCCCAGAGCATTCTGGGAAACGTAAGCTGACGGTGAAATGCTCCGCGCAGTCCTAGACACATACCGGAGGCATAGGGCTGTAGGGATGAAGCCAGGGACAAGCGAGATCTTTTGTCAAAACTTGGTTATCTCCCCACGGCCTGTTGTTGTTAGCAGTGCGAGCATATCCAGCCTTTTAACCGGGCTTTGTGGGTAACCTCAGGCGCCGCTGAGGCCTCTGGGAATTGTATTTTCCTGAGCAGGAGTTAGCTGGGACCTGTAACCCAGCCACCAGTCGCCTCCCGAGTTTTTCCTAAGTTCGCATTTTAGAAAACTCTGCAAATAGCTGCCATATGCAGCAAACCGACCCAGCTCCAGGAGATAACCTTCCTATCAAATTTAGGCAACTAGATGGCCTAGATGTAGCGTGTTGGATTTGGAGTCTGGAAGACCTCAGTTTTGTTAACATCCAATTGAATGGGACAGAATTTTTAAATAATAGGAGAGACATCTTTGAGAG
This sequence comes from Trichosurus vulpecula, assembly GCF_011100635.1. Lineage (NCBI taxonomy): Eukaryota > Metazoa > Chordata > Mammalia > Diprotodontia > Phalangeridae > Trichosurus > Trichosurus vulpecula. The sequence goes on along the minus strand of NC_050577.1, from coordinate 277,569,319 downwards.
AAACAGTGTAAATTTATTCTACAAACCTTGCAAGATTTGGGCACACCTCCATAATGGAGGAGGTGAGGTAAAAGGGTACCTGCCTTAATTTGTAGTCTTAATGAAAAGATTCCCACACATCTCTATCCCTTCTCACCATTGGCTGGGAGGTGGGCTTACAGTCTAGGCGAGAAAACTAGGCAGAGGACCAAGGTTGATCCGGTCCATTCAGGTTTTTCCCTGTCAGAACTCAACTGCCAGGGTGGCGTCTGAAAGTCTAGGAGAAGAAATGGGGTTGGGGGGAGGAGAGACCCTTCCTGGAGCAAAGAACAAAAAGCTCACAGGAAGTTCATTATCTTCTAACATCTGAGAGAGAGAGGGGGAAGGGCATGCCTTCCCAAAATTACAAGGCCAAATCCCAAAACCTCTCCATTAGACATACCCTGTGAAGTTTTCACAATTACCCATCCCGTTCAGTCCCCCCTCTTCTTATACTAATCTGAAGACTTCACACATCATTGCTGATATAAATTGCATCCCCATTACCCTTTTCTAAGGTTTCCATTCCTCAATCTCCTAGGCATTGACAAATCAAAGAGGGCAGTCCCCTTTGTAAATACAGATACAGAGACCCAAAGGAAAACAATGATGTAATTGTCCCTTTAAGATTCAAAAAGTCTTTTCCTGTATAGCTGTCCAGCAGGGAGCATCAAAAGTCTTGTGGTCCTTGGCATTTGCTCTCAGCACAGCATCCCAGCACCTTCCTCTTGTCTTCTTATAGGAACCAGCTTTCTGTCCATTCTTCTACAAAAGTCACCTTAGCACAATTTTAAGTTACCATTTCTAATCCTTATAACCCTGATCATTTTACAAATTCTAAATTGGAACCTTGACCAATTGTTCTGTTTAAGAAATTCACATCAGAACCCAGTTTCTTATATTTTACATTCACTCATTATTAATTTCCTCACCAGGAGGATATCTCACTTAAGAGATTAACAGGCTCCAGTACATACATAAACACATTAAATAACCAATTTTTATCACAGTACATACAATATCATAAACTTTTGTCATGCCATGTTTCTTTGATGGTATTTACAGAATAAGCCACAAGCCATTCTTCTTTTAACATTACTAATTGTAACAAAGCTTTAGACAAGCCAGATATTAACCAAATAGCAAAGTAATATTCTCACAAGCCCTTGACCTAATTATCTCTATACCATTACTGAGAGAAAAATCTAACTCATATATGGACCTATGCAAAAATGCTACTCCTAGTCCTATAGTAATCTAAGATGTTCCATAATCAATATTTTAATGGATTTTTTTTAATGTACTTACAAGACCTTCTGATTATAGAAATTTGCCACCAAGAGAGTAGGGACTCAGAGTAAGGGGACCATATTTTCCCCAGCTTCCTATCAACTCCAGGCAGAAGTTATGTCAAACTACAAGCTGCATTGAGCCAGGCCTAGTCTGCCAGGCTCAGTTAAGAGAATCAAGTCAAAAGGGTCCCACCTCAGCACATGCTGAACAGTTGCCCCCTCAACTTTGCCAAGAAATCATATCTGCAGTTCATGCCTGCCCTCCCACAGGGCTGCTGGCATCTTGGGTCAGCCTTCCTGGATACTCACAACTGGAGTTAGGCTCAGAAAAACTGTCAGTTAACAGTCCCATTAAGTCTTTGAATGGCAAGATTGAATGAATATAATCTCACATTGCTTCAGGAACATCCTTAAAGCTAGCTCTAAATAGCTTACATGCATTTCTTTCCTTATTCACGAAGTCTTCCCATTAAGATCATAAGTTATTGCTCTAACACATTTGCATCAGTTTCTCTTCTATTTTTCCTATTCTTCTCTAATTATGCCTGATCTGAAAGAATTGAACCATAACTTTATCTTTATGTTTTAGACTATGGAATGAATTCAAATCCACATTTAACTTTTCCCATCAATACAGAAATATTCTACGACTTATCTCTCTTAAAGAGACTTACGTTGAAATTCTTTTCCCTAAACTGAAGATGTCTCTGATTTAGTTCCAGTGGTTAATTACACTATTTGTATTAATATCTAATTGCTCTTATCACTTTAAAACATCTAAGAACTCTATCTCACATAGATACAATATAACTTTAAAATCCCAGCCTTAGTCTATGGGATAATGATTCAACCTTACATTTGTAAACAATATTATCTCATAAAACTTCTTTTTCCCTTTTCCCCAAATTATTCCCATTAATACTTTAGAAACCATATTATCTTTCATTTGGCTATACAAGAGTACCAATGTAACTAGTCATTTGATTAAAAACAACAAGATTTCACATATTTTCATTTATCCAATTTTCCATAATTCCCCATAAAACCAACTTCTTTCACAATGGTAACAGATTCTGGCAGATAACTTCCCTTTTGTCTCTACCGGCTTATTGCTGATTAAAGAGACCTGCCACAACATCTCCCCCTGAGGGTGGGTTCTTTCCCCTCAGGTGGCAAGCTTCACTGATAAAAACTGTATCCTTAAGACCCACATTCTCCTTGAAACCTAATCTTATCCTAAAAAAACCCATCACTTTTGCTGACTTTAGAAAGCCAGGTTTGAGACCCCTACTGTTCTTTCTTTCAGTAAAAACTCAAATCCCAATAATTGTTGCCCCTCCCCCTTCCTTCCCTTCTGACAGGTGGGCAAAGGTAGAACTCTTTCTTCTAATTTAAACTAAGGGGGGGGGGGGGTGATGAGTAAGGAATGTAGACTGCCTCCTTACTCAAAAATGTAGAATAAGACATTGAATGGGCCTTTCTTGGGGTACATAAAACACATGCTTTAACCACCCTCCCCCAAGACTTCTATAGATAAGGTTCTCACCCAGAACTTGGAAAACTGCAGGTTTGAAGCTTACAGGTGGAAATTCAGCAGGCCTTCTGAAAATCATACAAAAAGATTTTACAGAGCATTTTTCAAAAGCATTTTCCCTTCTTTAAGACAGTTTAAAATTGATCCTGATATAAACAGGGACAAATTCCCAAAGTGCCATCACAAATTAGTCCATAAACCTCCAGATTAACATACATAAATACATCTTTAGATGATACAGGCCTGAAAATCATACCCCTATATTTTTCAAAGTATTATAACAACTCAATTATTTGATATTACAGAATTTCTAGATATCACAAAAATTCTTTAGTCAAAAAGGTGTTGTAAGGGGGATAACACTTAGTTTCTATACATTACATACCCAATTAAATTAGCTTTATCACAATAACAAAGTTTACCAGGACTTTAAAAGCTTTGTGCATAGGAATCCCTCTACCCTGAAAACTTTTAAACAAGATTGAATATCCAAAATATCCAGTTAACAACCTCAATTTCTTAATTAAGTACAATTCTTTTTTTTTAATTTAAATTTATTTATTTAACATATTTGGTTTTCAGCACTGATTTTCACAACAGTTTGAATTACAAATTTTCTCCCCATTTCTACCCTCCCCCCCACTCCAAGATGGCATATATTCTGGTTGCCCTGTTCCCCAGTCAGCCCTCCCCTCTATCACTCCCCTCCCCTCTCATCCCCTTTTCCCTTCCTTTCTTGTAGGGCAAGATAAATTTCTATGCCCCATTGCCTGTGTATCTTATTTTTTAGTTGCATGCAAAAACTGTTTTTTTGTTGTTTTTGAACATCTGTTTTTAAAACTTTGAGTTCCAAATTCTCTTCCCTCTTCCCTTCCCACCCACCCTCCCTAAGAAGTCAAGCAATTCAACCTAGGCCACACGTGTATCATATCATTATGTATAACCCTTCCACAATACTCATGTTGTGAAAGACTAACTACATTTTGCTCCTTCCCATCCCATCCCGCTTTATTGAATTTTCTCCCTTGACGCTGTCCCCTTTCCAAAGTGTTTGTTTTGATTACCTCCACCCCCATCTGCCCTCCCCTCCATCATCCCCCCCCTTTTATTTTTTTTTTATCTTCCTCCCTCTTCTTTCCTGTGTGGTAAGATACCCAACTGAGTATGTATGGTATTCCCTCCTCAGGCCAAATCTGATGAGAGCAAGGTTCACTCACTCCCCCCTCACCTGCCCTCTCCCCTCCTCCCACAGAACTGCTTCCTCTTGACACCTTTATGCGAGATAATCCACCCCATTCTATCTCTCCCTATCTCCTTCTCTCAGTATGTTGCTCTCTCATCCCTTAATTTGATTTTATTTCTTTTAGATATCTTCCCTTCATCTTCAACTCACCCTGTGTCTGCTCTCTCTCTTTTACATATATATATACATACATACACATACATACATATACACATAGATATATACATACATACACATTCACTTCGATATATACATAAACATATGTATATATATGGGGCAGCTAGGTGATGCAGTGAGTAGAGCACCGGCCCTGGAGTCAGGAGGACCTAAGTTCAAATCCGGCCTCAGACATTTGACACTTGTACTAGCTGTGTGACCTTGGGCAAGTCACTTAACCTCAATTGCCCTGCCAAAAAGTAAAAAAAAAAAAAAACAACCATATATACACATATATATATATATGCATATTCCCTTCAGCTACCCTAATACTGAGGTCTCATGAATCATACACATCATCTTTCCATGTAGGAATGTAAACAAAACAGTTCAACTTTAGTAAGTCCCTTGCAATTTCTGTTTCTTGATTACCTTTTCATGCTTCTCTTGATTCTTGTGTTTGAAAGTCAAATTTTCTATTCAGTTCTGGTCTTTTCACTGAGAAAGCTTGAAAGTCCTCTATTTTATTGAAAATCCATATTTTGCCTTGGAACATGATACTCAGTTTTGCTGGGTAGGTGATTCTAGGTTTTAATCCTAGCTCCATTGACCTCCAGAATATAGTATTCCAAGCCCTTCGATCTCTTAATGTAGAAGCTGCTAGATCTTGGATTATTCTAATTGGGTTTCCACAATACCGAAATTGTTTCTTTCTGGCTGCTTGCAGTACTTTCTCCTTGATCTGGGAGCTCTGGAATTTGGCGACAATATTCCTAGGAGATTTCTTTTTGGCATCTATTTGAGGAGGCGATCGATGGATTCTTTCAGTTTCTATTTTGCCTTGTGGCTCTAGAATATCAGGGCAGTTCTCCTTGATAATTTCTTGAAAGGTGGTATCTAGACTCTTTTTTTGATCATGGCTTTCAGGTAGTCCAATAATTTTTAAATTATCTCTCCTGGATCTATTTTCCAGGTCAGTGGTTTTTCCAAGGAGATATTTCACATTGTCTTCCATTTTTTCATTCCTTTGGTTCTGCTTTATAATATCCTGATTTCTCATAAAGTCACTAGCTTCCACTTGCTCCAATCTAATTTTTAAAGTAGTATTTTCTTCAATGGTCTTTTGGACCTCCTTTTCCATTTGGCTAATTCTTCCTTTCAAGGCATTCTTCTCCTCATTGGCTTTTTGGAGCTCTTTTGCCATTTGAGTTAATCATTTTTTAAGGTGTTGTTTTCTTCAGTGTATTTTTCAGTATTTTTTGGGGTCTCCTTTAGCAAGTCATTGACTTGTTTTTCATGGTTTTCTTGCATCCTTCTCATTTCTCTTCCCAATTTTTCCTCTAGTTCTCTAACTTGCTTTTCCAAATCCTTTTTGAGCTCTTCCATGGCCTGGGACCAGTTCATGTTTTTCTTGGAGGCTTTTGTTGTAGGCTCTATGACTTTGTTATCTTCTTTAGGCTGTATGTTTTGGTCTTCTTTTTCACCAAAGAAAGAATCCAAAGTCTGAGACTGAATCTGGGTGTGCTTTCGCTGCCTGGCCATATTCCCAACCAACTAACTTGACCCTTGAGTTTTTCAGTGGGGTATGACTGCTTGTAGACTAATGAGTTCTATGTTCCACGTTTGGGGGGGAGGTGCCAGCTCTGTCACACCAGCACTACTCCTTCCCCAAGAACCCCCAGCCCGGGCTGGGCTTAGATCTTCAACAGGCTGTGCACTCCTGCTCTGATCCGCCACTTAATTCCTCCCACCAGGTGGGCCTGGAGTCAGAAGCAGCAGCAACTGTAGCTGCCCCACCTCCGCTGCCCCTGGGGCTGGAAGCCGAACCGCGAACTCCTTCCACTCCCGCAGCTTTTCCCACTAACCTTCTCCGCAGTCTTTGGTGTTTGTGGGTTGAGGGGGTCTGGTAACTGCCGCAGCTCACATATTCAGGGCGCTAGGGGCCCCATCTGCCCGATTCCAAGTTTGGTTGTTCCACGCCGCTCAGGCTGGGCTCCGCTCCACTCCGTTCCCAGCTCCCAGCTCCCAGCTCCCAGAGACCATCCAGGCTGTCCTGGGCTGGAGCCCTGCTTCCCTCTGCTGTTCTGTGGGTTCTACCATTTTAGAATTGGTTCAGAGCCATTTTTTATAGGTTTTTGGAGGGACTCAGTACGGAGCTCACTCTAGTCCCTGCTTACCAGCCGCCATCTTGGCTCCGCCCCCCCAGAGCCCAATTAAGTACAATTCTTAATCTAACAACATCTAGATTATAAGAGCAATTATTTTAATCACTAGTGGTAACATTTTAATTTCTAAGGCCCAATACTCAGCACTATAAAAGAAAAGATTACTGTTTATAAAATCACACTTCAACAGCTCACAATGTATCCTGAATTGACAGAGATTACAAGAGGACCCAATAAGGCCTCTGTATAAATACTTGATTTATAGCAAAAACAATTTCAATTGAACTTCCAGACAAAACTTGAAAGTTATAATTTCTTAGGTTACAGCAATTGTCCAACTTCTTAAACTAATACAACTCTAACAAAATTTATACTATAGAAATGTAATGATGCCCTAAACATTATTATGTAAGTAAAATTTGAACTACTCATTTCAGTCTAGGTAAATATATTTCTAAACCAAATATAACAGTTTAAAATTACCAAATTTTCATCACATCCTTTAAAAGCACCCAATTCACATATATCAAACTCAGAATTGTTGATCCTATTACTTCTGGTATTTCTATATTAATATCTTAAATACATGCATTAGGAATATTTGCCTGGCCATGAATGAACTTATAAAAGAAAAGAAAAACTTTATTTCATATCATTATCTGCTTTCATGAACCAGCTGGATTTGAATTTGGTACCCTGCTTTCTCCAAGCTTCATCTTATGCATACTGGCAATTAACAAAATGCCTAAAAGGATTTTGAGGGGGAAGGGGTGCGGGCACTTCTCTTCCAAAAAAAAAACCTTTTGGACTCCTAAGAAAGATAAGAGGGAGTGGTCCTTAAGAGAACATGGGTTTGACCAAGCTAAAATATTTTCTCTTTCCCCTCCCTTTGTCTGCCTCAGCAAGAGAGGGGAATCCCTTTCACTTGCTGAGGAGGATTGACAAAGGTGAGTTGAAGATCTCAGCCATGGGTAAATTACTTTGGGCCTGGCATCCCTTTGAGAACAAAGGAGCCAGCCTTTTAGACATGCTAATTTTCCTATTCCTAACCATTAGCATATGGCTTCAAATCATGATTTTATATAATCTCTGTGAAAACAAAATTCAGTAATACCTTATGTGGGCAAAGCTTAATGATTATACAAATCAGAATCTTTCTTATAGTAAATACCCAGAGAGTCAATAAAACCTTTCATCACTCCCTATTTCCCAATCAAGTTACAAGTTTCTTTTAGCTTCAGCTCCCCACAGTCTTTCAATGTGGAGGGTGGGGGAAGGGTGTGGCCAGGAGCACATGGCAGCTAAGAGCAACAACCCCCCACCTAAATTCCTTTATACAAGTTTCTCTCTCTTTCTCAGAATTTACTTTAACTTTTTTTCTTTTCTTTTTTACCCTCTGTATCTCCAATTTCAATCTTTCTTCCCTAATCTTGACCCAAACTACCTACTCACCCAGCTTTCCTTTTCCAAGCTGCTTTCTTTTTTTTCACCTTAAAACTCAAAGGTTAAAATGATCAACAATTTTAATCATATCCTAAGCAGACCACTGAACCTCTAAAGTGGTCATCCAATTTTTCATACAGACCCCTTTACTCTCCTCTACAGTTTAAACACTTGCCTGATGTTAGATAGGCTAACTCAATACAAAATACACAGATTTTCCCTTTAGAATCTAACCAACCCTTAATTCAGAGCCCCCAGCCCTCCCAGCTGGCAGCTTCAGCTCTGACTCCTTATCTAACAATTTTCATACCAAAGGAGCCCATTTCAGTCTCCTAGAGTTAAACATTTTTACCTGAACATAGAACAAAAAGAAAACACAGACAAAACATTACCTAGACAGACATTTCACATGAACAATTTCGAATTCGAATTCAGACCCACTTCCAACATTACCAGGGAAAACCCATTTTCCCCACTTGAGTTAAATTAAGAGCTCTTTCCATGGCCATTCCTTTCTACTTTGGTACAGTACATTAGGGCTGTCCAAGTGCTGAGATTTGCAACCAATTTACACGAGACAGGTTGTCCTTGTTTCCGGGTTAGAAATTCCAATCCCCTGGCACTCCAAGGCCAGGTGGTTTGGTTTTTTCTTTTTCCTAAGACCTCGCGATCTTAGCTAAGTCCCCGAGTGTCTTCTCAGAGTCCTTAAATCTGTCAGTCAACATTCTTGGATCGCCAAGACAGAGGACACTGAGGACCTACCCTTGGTCACACAGCGTATGACTGTTCGTGACTGAAAATTTCACGGCTGGCCGATTTCCACTCAGCTCATAGTGCACTCAAATTTCCCCCTTTTTACTTTGCTTCTCCGAGTTCCTCTCCTCCGAGTTTGTGACTTCCCAGTGAGACCAGGCCTGCCCTCAGGCGCTCAGCTGGTTGGAGAAATCTCCCATGCAGGTGCTGCCTAAGCCCTGAGCCAGGTGCCCTGCCCACATGGAGAGTGCAAATCTCAGTAGGACCTCCAAATCTGTATGGGACAGAATTTTTAAATAATAGGAGAGACATCTTTGAGAGAAACAAAGTAAATTTTTTCTACAAACCTTGCAAGATTTGGGCACACCTCCATAATGGAGGAGGCGAGGTAAAAGGGTACCTGCCTTAATTTATAGTCTTAATGAAAAGATTCCCACACATCTCTATCCCTTCTCACCATTGGCTGGGAGGTGGGCTTACAGTCTAGGCGAGAAAACTAGGCAGAGGACCAAGGTTGATCCGGTCCATTCAGGTTTTTCCCTATCTGAACTCAACTGCCAGGGTGGCATCTGAAAGTCTAGGAGAAGAAACGGGGTTGGGGGGAGGAGAGACCCTTCCTGGAGCAGAGAACAAATAGATCACAAGAAGTTCATTATCTTCTAACATCTGAGAGAGAGAGGGGGAAGGGCATGCCTTCCCAAAATTACAAGGCCAAATCCCAAAATCTCTCCATTGGACATACCCTGTGAAGTCTTCACAATTATCCGTCCCATTCACAATCCTCAGCTAGTCACTTATCATAATTCAGCCTCAGTTTCCTCATATGTAATGTTAGCTGTCAATCTTTACTGAGTTCGTTCTAAAAAAGACAAATAAATTTAGGCTGCATGTGTTTGTTTATTTTCTTGAAGCTCATATAGAGATAGGCATGGGAGTTCATTGGGAAAAATGAGAGGGAACAAAGGCCAGTTGGAGATTTTATAGCCTTAGAGAAAACCCTCTCTCCTCCCCAACCCTCACCCCCACTCAGGACACCAGTGTCCCTCACTAGTCAAAATTATAGTTCTGTAAAACAAATAGTGTGGCCCCAGGGTGTCTGGTTTTCTGCCAGCTGTAAACATAGGCTGTAGTAAAATAAGAGGATGTTGTGATAGTGCCTCTAATAAGGGAGGGCCATAAAAAGATATGGGAAATGTAGGGTGGGCCAAGTCCTTGGCAGAAGAATGTTTCCAGTCAGCAAAATCCAGCAGAAGGGCTTGGGTTCATTCAGAGAGCAAAGCAAAGCATGCCTGTTATGTCAGCACACACAAAGCATTATGCTAGGTTAAGCTCAAAGTGAGCCAAATATGTCCTCCTGACTGGCCAATCCAGGGTTTTGGCTTTTTCAGGTGATGGGGTGGGGGTGGGGGGCTCAAGCTCGTTTGGGGAGGGGCCAAGCTGGTTAACAATAAAATGGGGATAATAATTGACAATCCTTTCAGATTATTTGGACCCCAATAATATCCAAAGCACCCAAACTGCTTTTGCTCTATTCTAAAAATACCCCTTTCTGTATCAGCAACTTCAAAGACCAGATAAGATTGACAAGGGGTATCTTTCCTGTTGGTGACAGGATGTCTGCAACCAGGACAGTGGAATTTCTCTTATCTTGATATTCTAGAGACATTTGCATCTTGTGATCATGATCTCTAAGTGACATTACCTTGTCAATTGTCTTGTTCAACTAAGAACTTCCTTTCTTTGATATGGAGGTCATAAGCTGGAGTTGTGATTGTTACTTAAACCTTGTCTTTCTTCTTCCAGTCAATCAGAAGTTTGCTTCTGATTCCATGATCATGTATCCACTAGCTTCAAGGGAATAAACTATATGAATTTATATATCACCTAGTCTGTTTGCCTCCTTCAACTAAACTTTCAGGTCGACATAATATAACCCACTTCTCCAAATATTGTTAGTCTAGGGAAATAATTTTTAGGTTCAATCTTTGCTCCTGATCTCTATTCCTTAAAAGGGGAGTGTCCCAAGGCTTGACTCCCTTTCTACCAAATGAAGTTCCACAAAGATTGCACAGTGAATAGCCAGTAAACTGTTATCCAAGCCAATAACAAACAGAAATCAGAGAAGGTCTATATTTTTATATTTTTATTATACACCTCTATAAAAGTCTAGGAATGGTTCCAGATCTCTCCTTCTTTATATGTCCACTCCTTCCCAGAATCATCTATTTCTCTCTCTCTCCCTTTCTCTCTCTCTCTCTCTCCCTGCCCCCCTCCCTCTCCTGCTTACTCTCTCCCCACCCCCCACCCCAAGTGGAAGCCAGAAAACCACAATTTCCCTTCTCTCTGATCAACTCAGCCCCGGAGGTAGGCAGTTAGCCATAGGTTACATCCCATTATATTCTTGCATTACAATTTGTTTATCCATTCCCATTCAATGGACTTCTACATTGTTTCCAATTCTTTGCTGCCACTAAGAGGCCTGCTATAATTATTTTGATGTATATGAGGTTTTTTTGGGGGTCATTGAGCTCTTTGATGTATAACTTAATAGCAGAACTTCTGAGTCAAGTGGTATGAACATCAATTACCATACTTGCATAATTCCAAATTCCTTTCCAGATTAGTTGTACCAATTCTCAGATCCACCAACAATGTATTAGAGGAATGACTTTTCAGAACTGTATGTATATCACTTGTTCACTTCAAGGAGCTTGCAGCTTCAAAAGGGGAAGAAGGTAAAGGAAATAAACATTTGTGCATTTTATATTATAAGGAACATTGTACACTATGTGCATTGTACTAAGCCCTTTTAAAATACTGTCTCATTTAATCTTTAAAAAAGACAGTACAGGCCCTGGACCTCCCCACCCCCTACTCCGCCCCAACTTTCATTGAACTTTTGCACATGGCCAAGTCTCTGGCATTTGCCTGAGGCATCGACCCAATAATCCTTTCAAGTGGCCTTTCATTGTGGCCCCACCCTAGACCACCACTCTTTAATTCAGTCTAGACCCCTTCCAGGTGGTCCACTCCCCCAGTCCTCCTCTGTTACTTCCCAGTCACTGCAGACTACTATGCCACTCCTAGATTCTTCTCTGTACAGTCTTCTGTATAAAAGATCCATCTTACCTCCGTTAAAATGCACAGATTTAATATGGCCTGCTTGTCAATACAAGTGTCACAAATGCTCAGATTCTTAAGATCTGGCCGATGTGGAAGATTCTTAAAATCCTGCCCACCCAGATCAGTATTCTAACAAATCTTATCTTTGGCTGAAAGAAGACTTGGGTTGCACTCATTCAAGGCAGGAGCTGCTTCATTTGCCCTTGAATTTCAGGGTTCCTAGTGTTAGAGATACACTTGGCACAGAGATTTAGGTATCAAGGGCAATTTATTATCATTGAGGAATCCAAGGGAGTTGGGCTTATGTTCTTGGCCTGGAGTGGACTCCATCCTTCTTTAGGAAGAGGGAGAGGGGAATACAGGAGTAAGACCAACTTTATTCTGTTAGACGGATGCAGATTGATGCAGCATCAGTTTAGTACCTCCCTTCAGAGAACAGATTGGTCCACTCCCTTCTGGGTTACAATCTTCCCTCTATGCCCCTCCCATGCAACTCCTTGGTATGTCCCCCCACCCCCAACATATGTCTCATGTTCAAAAATGGTGGAAAACTCCTCCCTGTGAGTGTTTAAGGTAATATTCAATTAGCCAATTAAGCATTCATGGTAACCATTTGACCTAGTTTTCTCTTCAACCCTGACGCCTATCCGGCTGGTTTGGGCCAGTTTTCCTAACATCCTGGATTTTCAGTCTTTGCAAAACCATGACCTTTATTCAGATTGGTTGGGCACCTCTATCCTGGTTAATTTTTATTCCCTTCCTTGTTCAAGCTGACAATTAATTATTCTGTGGAAACCTATCTTTCCCTAACTTTTACTAATCTCTCACACTAGTACCCCTAGACCTCAACACAACAACCCTGTGAGGTAGGTACTATTACAATCCCCATTTACAGTTGAGAAAACTGAGACAGACAGCAGTTAAGTGACTTATCTAGTGTATACAAGCTAGTAAGTCTCTGGGGCTGGAATTGAACTAAGATCTTCCTAACTCCAGGCTCAGTGTTATATTCACTACATTCACTAGATACCTCTAAAAGAATCTAGTCATCATTTGATCTGCCATCTCTAGGTACCTGCTAAAGTCTCTAATCAGCTTCATCTTTACGGACAGAGACCTTCTAAACCATGAGATCATAAGGGTCTAGAGGTAGTCTGCTGGATGGCCTGCTTTAGGCCTTTCTAAGCTATAGCTTGTTCTGGGCTCCACTCAAAAGAGGTTTGGAGGTGACTCAGATATCTAGGTAGGGAATATGGGTTTTCAAAACCCAAAAAATCCAATTAAGTCTGAATTTCCTATTTACAACATAGAAAAGGAAGTGTGAATAGGTTGTCCTGGACTGTGTCAGGAATCATGGACATTCTCTCCATCTACTGTATTCTCCAAAATTCAACCTCATATCATCCACGATCATATCTAAGACCTCTACCACCATGGCCTCATCCAGCCAGGTCAACACATCATCATTGTAGTGAAGGATATCAATGCCCTCAGAAAGAGGGCCCTCTTTCCAGTCTCTGCCCCCAGACTGTGGCAGTACAAGGGAATTCAGGTACAATGGGGAAATATAGTGAAGGGATTCTGTTCTTCTTTCCAGGTGAAACCTAGCTTTGTCAGGAGTGACACTCAGAGGGCCAGAGGAAACTGCTCCTGACTAGTCTCAGCTATAGGAATAGAGATCATTGGCAAAATTAACTGAATCTCTGGTATAACTACTCTACCACACTGAAGAAGTCAGGGATAGCTATAGTACTAAATGGGACAACTTTATTCAGCATGCTGCAGTCCAGAAGTGTCCACAAGGCTCTAGCAGCCAGAACCAGATTAAAATATAATTGGGAAATGTTTAACAAAATAATGAAAAATACAATAGAACATAGATAATGTTAATTTGTGGTTTTCTAAGTCAATGTATGGTCACCAGGGATCTGTTTCTGTTTGAGTTTGACATTGTAAGCCACTATAAGCCACCACTACCTCAGTGGCCACAAAGGATTGCTGTTGGGATACTTAGTATATCAAGGTAATGAGATGGTATATATATAAACCTAGCCATGTCAAAACCCTACTTCTCTCTGGATTTGGCTACCACAATTAAGGGAGGCCAATCTGCTCTCCCACTAGCAAGTCTAAGTTCCCAGATATACCCCACCATAGTTACATGCAGGCAGCTAGGTGGTGGATAGAGTGCTAGGCCTGCAGTCAGAAAGACCTGAATTCAAATCCAGCTTCAAAGCCTTAACAGCTGTGTGTCCCTGGGCAAGTCACTTAACCTCTGTTTGCCTTAATCCCCTGGAGAAGGAAATGGCAAACCACTCCAGTATCTTTGCTAAAAAACAACCCCATGAACAGTATTGGCATGCTATGGTCCAAGGGGTCCCAAAGTCAGACATAATTGAACAACAGTTGCATTGAGACTCTCCATGGCAGAGATTTTCCTCAGTTTACCTCTTTGTTAAATTTTTTTTTTTGCTTTTTGGCAGGGCAACTGGGGTTAAGTGACTTGCCCAAGGTCACAGAGCTTGTACATGTGTCAAGTGTCTGAGGCCAGATTTGAACTCAGGTCCTCCTGACTCCAGGGCCGGTGCTCTACTGACTGCGTCACCTAGCTGCCCCCTCTTTGTTAAATTTCAAAAGAGATGACTCCATGAGATCAAGAAATAATAAAACAACATAAAAAAGACCAGAAGCAGTTTTGTCTGGTGCAGATAGATGTGTGTGAAAGAATCAAAAGTGCTGAAATCTTCGGACTCAGAGTTCTGAGTTACTCTAAGCTCATGAATTTTCCTCCCTAAAGTGTTTCCCTGCCAAGTTTCTGTGTGTACTTATGTTTCTCCTTAGTTATTAAGCATTGGTATGATCTGGGTTTATACGTATATCAGGATGCATTTTGTTATCTATGCCTTTAATTTAATATATTAGTATCTACAATATTATTTCTTTTGTTTTACACCTAAGTAAATGGTTATATTCTGTCACAAGTAAAATTTCCAAGAGACAAAATTCTGGGTAATAAAATTCTAAATTGTATAAAACATGTTTGTACTTTAAGACATGCTCCACATAGTTAATTCCATATGAAATAATAAACCTAAATAAAATTGGAATTCTCTTTGAGATAACAAAATATTCCATTATGTTGTTCTTCTTTAAGTTTGCTGATTATACTGAATTCCTTTCAAAGAAAACTAAAGATGTTTCTGATTTAACCTTACTAAATAATAGATTTATACCTTGGTCCCACAAACTGCTGCAACATTGTCAAATTTTTCCCATAACACTGAGATATTTCAAGAATCTTATACCTGAATATATAATGAGTGATAGGCAGATGACAAGCCCAAGTACTCATCTACTTAGTAGTTTAGGATATAGAAATGTTTATATTTTTAGAATGAAAATACTTAAGATCTTATACGCTTGCATCTTATGCTAAGGTATTGCAGCAACAAAATTCAATAGGTTAAATGAAAAAAGAAATTGCAGTTTAACTTGCTCTGGTTATAAAGATTTGCTGTGAGAAGAAGTAGGCACATGAGTATAACAGCATCAAAGTTGGCCCTCGGGCCCAAGGACACAGAATGATTCAGCACATATATAATAGAATAAAGCATCCTTAGTTCTGTTTGACTTCAGTAGGAATTACAGTCAAGTTTTTAGAGTTAATCAATCATAAATTCCACCATTTACATCACAGTGAGGCTTCAGGTAGGAAACATTCCTGTTCAAAAAGGAAGTACTATAGTGGGGAAACCAAGTCAACAGAATCCTACCTTATGCCATGCCAAGGTCATCCTTTTGACCTTACCAGACAGATAGCCACCTTAGCAGCTCTCAGACTGCACACCACCTCTTTTGGGCTGTACATGGCATTCTCTTTTAGTGGTAGGCTATTGACTTTTTGACAATGCCAACAATCATACCAAAATCAAAGCTCAGAATATCAGATTACAGTTCCACTAGATTCTACCTCAAATAGTAAGTTTCCCTAATACAGTTATTATTATTCCTCTCGTGGAGTTGCAAATGATAAAGTTTAACAGGCCTTTAAAAATTTACTCAATATCCTTTTCTTTTTTTCTGTTCTTCTAAACTCAGCCTAAACTCGTCTTGATATAAATATCTACCATTAGAAATCTAGAAAACAATTACACTCTAGAATTCCACTTAGAAAGTGAATATATGAATTATTAGCCCAGAAGCTGGCCTCTTTGGGTTTATCAAAGAGTAGATTGCTATAGTCGTTGACTTCTCCGTCTTGTGTTCCTATCCTATTCCACTGATCCACACCTCTGTTTCTTAGCCAGTACCAGGTAGTTTTGATGACTGCTGCTCTGTAGTACAGTTTAATATCTGGTATCGCTAGGCCACCTTCTCTAGCATTTCTTTTCATTAATACCCTAGATACTCTAGATCTCTTGTTTTTCTAGATGAATTTTGTTATAATTTTGTCCAGCTCAGTAAAATAATTTTTGGTAGTTCAATTGGTATGGCACTGAATAGATAGATTAATTTAGGTAAAATTGTCATTTTTATTATATTAGCTCAGCCTAACCATGAGCAACTGATATTTTTCCATTTATTTATATCTGACTTTATTTGCGTGAAAAGTGTTTCACTATTTCACAAAAACTGTTGGGAAAATTGGAAAATGGTAGGGCAGAAACTGGGCATAGACCAATATCTTACACCATATACCAAAATGAAGTCAAAATGGGTTCATGATTTAGGAGTAAAGGCTGATACTATAAGTAATTTGGGAGAGCAAGGAATAGTTTACTTATCAGATCTATGGAAAAGAAAAGAATTCATGACCCAAAAAGAGATAGAGAGCATTACAAAATGCAAAATGGATAATTTTGATTATGTTAACTTGAAATGTTTTTGTACAAAAAAAAGCCAATGCAACAAAAATTAGGAGGGAAGCAGAAAATTGGGAGAAAATATTTACAACTATTATCTCTGATAAAGGCCTCATTTCTAAAATATACAGGAAACTGAGCCAAATATATAGGAATACAAGCCATTCTCCAATTGAGAAATGGTCAAAGGATATGAACAGGCAGTTTTCAGAGGAAGAAATTAAAGCTATCTATAGGCATATGAAAAAATGCTCTGGATCACTACTGATTAGAGAAATGCAAATCAAAACAACTCTTAGATACCACATCTCTCCTGTCAGATTGGCTAAAATAACAAAACAGGAGGATGATAAATGCTGGAAAGGATATGGGAAAATTGGAACATTGTTACATTGCTGGTGGAGCTGTGAGATGATCCAGCCATTTTGGAGAGTAATTTGGAACTACGCCCAAAGGGCCACAGGAATATTCATACCCTTTGACCCAGCAATACCACTTCTAGGGTTGTATCCCAAAGAAATCACACAAGAGGGAAAGGGACCCATATGTACAAAAATATTTATGGCGGCTCTTTTTGTGGTAGCCAAGAATTGGAAATCAAAGGGATGCCCATCAATTGGGGAATGGCTGAACAAGCTGTGGTATATGAAGATAATGGAATACTATTGTGCCATAAGAAATGGGGATGATACGGACTTCATAACAACCCGGAAAAACCTACACAACATAATGCTGAGTGAGCAGAGCAGAGCCAGGAGAACATTGTACACAACCACAGATATATGGATTCCATGAGGACCAACCCTGACAGACTTCGCTCCTCTTAGCAACACAAGGTGCAAGGACAACTCCAAAGGACTCATGATGGAGAATGCTATCTATATCCAGAGAAAGAACTATGAAGTTTGAATGCAGATTGAGGCATACTTCATGCTCGCCTTTTTTTCTTCTCTTTTGTATTTGTTTTTGGGTTTGGTTTTTTTTTTTTTGGTTCTGTTTCTTCTTTCTCATGATTCATTCCATTGGTCATAATTCTTCTCCACAACTTGACTAGTGTATAAATTAATTTAATGTGAAGTTATACGTGGTAGTTATATGAGATTCCATGCCATCTTGAGGAGGGAGGAGGGAGGGAGGGGAAAAAATCTGGAACTCAAAATTATGTAGAACCGTGTGTTGTAAACTAAAAATAAAAAAAAAATAAAATTTAGCTGAAGCACAAAAAAAAAAAAAGAAAGTGAATATATGACAGTTTACTGAAAAACACTGGTCAATTGCTATAAACTTCCAGACTAACAGATATCCATCTCTTAAGGCAGTAGATATAATCCTTACAACAAAAGAACATTTCTAAGACTGGGGTCTGTTAAGACTAAGTTGGTTAGAAATGTAACTTCAGTACAAAGTATTCCAGATATATCTTTATAATTCACAATAAACAGTCCTAGACTATAAACAAATCCCTAATCTATGCCCCCCTCCCAGGGGTGTTTGCAGTAGAGGAGGGAATAGGAATTTCATACAGCAACAAGCTCTTGCCTTTTCAAGGCTGATAAGATTGTATGATTCTGCCCAAGCAGGTGGTCTCAAAAAAAAAAAAAAACCCAACCAAAAAACAAACCAAGTTAAAAACTTGTAAGTTTTCAAACAAGGAGATTTTGCAAGATCTTTTCCTTGTACCTTTTCCCACACAGTAACCAATTATCAATTTTCCCTTTTAAAATATACCCATGTATATGGGTATTACTTGGTAAGTTTTAACCTTATCACAATAATCCCTAATAACTCAACCAAAAATTTCATAGTTTTCATAAGTGATAGCCAAATAATTTTAGCTGAAATTTCTTCTGAACTATAGGCAAACCTAGGGCAGCTAGATAGTGAAGTGCATAGAGTGCTGGGTCTACAGTCAAGAAGAGTCCAGTTTGTGACACTTATTAGCTGTGTGACCCTGGGCAAGTCATTTAACCCTGTTTGCCTCAGTTCCTTATCTGTAATAATGATGATACTAATGAGCTGGAAAAGGAAATGGCAAACTACTCCAGTATTTCTGCCAAGGAAGCCCCAAATGGTATTGTGGGGAGTCAGACATGATTGAAAAAATGATTTAACAACAATAATAGGCAAACCTGGAAGTTTCTAGTTTCTAAAATTACAGTACTTCAGAATATTACAACATGTAATCAGCAGGGCTGATAAAATAACATAATGGTTTCTGAACATTTTTCCGCCTTCTTTTAAGAGTTCAGTTCATTATCTAACAACACCCAGATTGTAAGAGAAGCTGCTCTTCTAAAAGTATATTTGATAAATAGTTTTACCAAATTTCATAATACAAGAAAATTTAGAAACATGATGATAATATGCAGAATATCAATATTTAATACATGAAATAAAACTCAGTATGAATCAGATGATATTTAGTCAGATGTAATTCCAAATTACCTTACATAGAAAATTATTCATCCTGTTACATGTTTGAATACAGCTAAACAAATTTAGGTGGAATGTAATTCCTTAACATAAGCTGATTTGTAATGTGAATTGATTTATAAATTCTTTCATTCTAGCTAGGTGTGAAGGTAGCTCTTCCACCTCTGATCCTTGTAGCTCTTAGGTTTAAGCATTACAGAACTTATACCACATCATCAGCAGAGGTGGAACAAAGTTATAATCATGCCAAATGGCAAATCTCAACCATTTTATCAGATAAAACAGCAAAGAAACTTTTGAAACTGTTATTATAATATTAACAAAATAAAATATACTTAACAAAAAATAGCAGGTTTTAGACAACTCTTTAATAGCTGAGTTTATAAACCTAACAGTAACTAAATTACAAGAGGAGTCATTTTTCTGACTATGTTGGTGCTACCACATTTCACTATATGCATGTAATTAATTCTACATTAACAGTACATATACATATGCAGCTCTATCAATTTAGATTCACAAGTGTTATTAGTATTAGGTTAGTTCAAAGTATGCTGTCCTAAATATTGTAAATCATTGTTGTGACGATTCCTTACTCTACCTACAGGGCTTGCAAGAACTCAGGAGTCCACATTTCACAGATGAGGACATCTTAAACAGTCTTGATATATCAAATTCATAGTAAAAACATCATCATTATCCGTCGTATTTCTAAATGAACAGTTTCAAACAATTTATATCAGTCTTTTAACAATTAAATCAAGAACCTGAGAGAATCAAAAAAGTGAGTTTTTCTAACAGAATTTCAAATGCAGTGATTGTCACAATTATGTTAGGTACATCAAATGTGATTTATTTATCATTTAGGTCTCCAAAAACCCTGAAATCACTATCTTTTCCAAGATCACACAGCTATCAAATTTTCTGATCTATGCATTTTCCCAACACCTTGTCTTAATTCCAAATAGTAAAGTACAGTCTGACTGATTATCTCACTTAAAAATTAATTCAGTTATACCTGGGTCTATATTCCCAAATGTAATCATACAAAATACTTAAGCTAACATTTTCAAGTATTAAATATTTTTCTTTACAAAGCTCAATTTCAAGTACTTAATAAGTCCTACAATTTTCAGCTAATGCATTGTAAAAAAATTTGAAGTGGCAATCCCTCATTTAGGTTCCAATCATGATGATAGAGGAGCACCCTTAAAACCACATTCTGATTTCGTTTCAGGACATATTTCTACCAAATCAAGTCTGGGTTTTATAACTACTAATGGCAACATGCAAAATCTCAAACTTTTCTGTGAGAGTTTGAAGATCTCTTTACTTCACTTAACTCATTCTTAAAAACACCCAAAAAACCTGGCCACATTCTTGTCCCCACCCTCTTACCTGACAGCCTCCTGTTCCCATTCCCTGATTTGGAGCCTGGAAACTTTCAGCTGCATATCATAAAGAATAACCACAAAAAAAGGTTTTCTATATCATTCTCTAACCTCATCCCAGACTAATTTTACTCCCATGAATTTTCCTTTTATAATTTTAACACATATTATTGTTAAGTAAAACCAATGATTTACTAAAGCTTTTTACTTCCCTATGCTGTGTAGTTAATTTCAACTAGGGTTATTTTTTTTAAAACTAATTTACCTCTAACAGCTAACCTCTGTTTGATTAGTTAAAATTTAGGTGTTTTCTAGGATATTAAAGCACCCCCAAAGTTTTTCCAGAAGAGGATAGAAACCTGAACTACCATTTCTAATCGCAACCTATGAAGAAGTCTGTGGGACAATTTCCTCAAAGATCCATTAAAATGTCCTTAGTAATTACAAAAATCTTCAGGAGGTCTATAGTGGCTTATACCTACTGAAGCATAGGAGGAAGGGCTTTGAGTTCTCTCAGCCTTAGCAGCTTGAAAAAGGCTTGACTGCTCAATTACCAGTTAAGGTCTGTTATTATTCGCAAGCATTTTTCCAAATAAAAATGTGCTTAAACTCTTTTCTTTACTGTTTACTTACTCTTTACTCTTCAGAATCTGGAGTCAATATTTTGTCATTTCGAAGTCAAGTACGTTGCATTTTTCAATTCTTAAAAACTTTTCTCATTTCAGAATCTGGGGTCAATATTGTGTTATTTCAAAGTCAAGTGAGTTGCATTTTTCAATTCTTAAAAACTTTTCTCATATAAATAGTTCTCACAATGTTAACATACATTTATATACATTAATCACTGACATTCTAAATTTTTGCACTTAAGGCCACTATAGAGAAAATTCGATCAAAGTATACCTTAAAAGACAAAAACTTACGTTTGCAGTTTTAAACACATTGCCCTGATGTCAAATATTAGGTGGGCAGCTGTCGGGATAAAATACTATCAGGGAGCAGGGAATGGTAGCCCCAAGTCTGCTTAGGAAATTTTGTCCCCAATAGTTCACAGGAGATTTAGGCACAAGGAGAAAGGACTGTTCTCCAAAAGGGGGATTCATGGGAGCCATGTTAGGGAATAATTTAGGATGATGCTAAGACAACCCTGAGCCCCCACAATAACATATAAAATTTAGAGACTTCGGTGAGTGTGTCTCCAACCATAAGGCTAACATGGGGTTATGCAGATAACTGGGGTTATTACCTCAAGTTCTAGGGGAACAAAAAAATCCTTTTTCAAAACAAATAAATTTTATGCATCTCCAAGTTGCTTCTTTAAAAGAGCTTCCCCTGTTCATGAACCAGGAAAGAGTTTACATTTAAAATTCTGTTTAGTGACCAAGAAGCCATACAGTGCCCAAGATTCTTTAGTTTAGAGACCCACTTAAATCCGTATTTACAAACTTTTAGTATTCAAGATCAATTCTCATTTAAAGTAGTGGTTAGAGACAAATTACTTAAAAGCAGTTAAAAAAACAAAGCTTCATGCATCTCCTAACAGCTTCTCTGTGTAAGTTACCCTTCTGACAATTCTGCTTTTCATTGCAGAAGGGTTTGTATAACTAAGAGAGCAATATTATTATCAATGAAAAGGAGCTTATTCAAATTAGTTGGTTGGGGAGGAGAAGGGACAGACACATGTTGCTATTTCCATTTTGGCCACTAGATGTCACCTAGGACCATGCTATAACAAACTTCCCACGCTATAACATATACATATAAAAACTACATATCTGCTAATTTAAAAATTTTGCCTTCTCTAATGGGTCCTCAGCTTGCTTATTAGTCTAGAGAAATATTGATAGCAATTCAATATATGAAACTCCAGCTAGGAAGATTGTCCTGAGACAACAACAAAATATTTGGGAGTATCTATGGCCACAAAATAGCGTTTACATTCCAGTAGGAACATAGGATTTTCCTCAATTTCCCTAATTAGTAAAAAGTCGTCATGCTGGTGTATGCTTAAAAGTAGGTAATCTTCACCTCCTTATCCTGTTCTCAGGTCTTATTCAGTGGAAGTCTGTCTCCATGACGGAGAATGAATTTAAATTTTGTCTCTATTTTCCAAATCCAAAATTTGCAGCTTAGAATATAAATAGAAATACTCAAAACAAATATAAACATACAAGATTAATCCTCACACTTATCCTTTCACTTGAATAAGATCTGTCTTGTTCAATATTCAGGTAGAAAGCCTACCTGCAGGCACAGAGTACTTAAAAGAAAGT
The DNA here is from genome assembly GCF_011100635.1 of Trichosurus vulpecula. Classification (NCBI taxonomy): domain Eukaryota; kingdom Metazoa; phylum Chordata; class Mammalia; order Diprotodontia; family Phalangeridae; genus Trichosurus; species Trichosurus vulpecula. Next base: position 277,546,633 of record NC_050577.1, on the reverse strand, counting down.
GTGAAGGGTATTCCACATAGGCCCAATAGAATAGAGGGAGTTTCTGATAAGGAGGTGGGGTTATCCTTCCTAAATCCCATTTCTGACATCAACTGCCTCATTTGAAATTTAACAAAGAGGTAAATGAGGAAAATATCCGAGTAAGACATCATTTATTATGTGGGGCATGTGACCTCATAATAAAGGATAGGTCTAATGGTCCTGCCTCTGGCCAAGAGACCCCAAATTGAGGGCATAATACATTTTATAAGCATAGCACAAAGAACAGAACAAAAAACTTCTAATTGACCAGCATCACAGAAATGAAAGATCATTTTTGGCTGTTTCAAAGAAAGTGGACATAGCTCACAAATTCCATGAAAACCACCTCTCACTATCTCTCAGGAATGCCTTTAGAAATATAGGTCCTAGCTACTTCCTGAGGTCCCTGATAAGAGGGACACTGGTGACTGGGGAATTCACTAAGACCACCTTAATTGTTAAAGGTGGGGTAAGATCAGGTTGTGCTAGTTTCTCAGGAATACCCCACAAACCTTGCAAGAGAGGCTGAGACAATGTTTTATGAGAGTATTGAGAACAGAGTTTTTCTTTAACTAACTGCAATTGTATCCTTTGAAGGGGAAGTTTAGATTTTCACATACCTAACCTTCTCCACTAAAACCTCAGAGAAGAGGCTTCAGCAAAAAAAAAAAAAAAATCAAGTATGAGATATAGGATGAAAATTAATTTCCTCAACCATTAGCTTCGAGCTGATTATTTCTAATTTTAAAGAAATAATTTCCTTTGGTAAGCTTCTGTGCATCATTTTCCAAGCTATTTTCTTTTCATATCTTTCTTTCCTAGTTCTTGCTTCTTTTCTTATTTTTTTTTTCACTGCTCTCATTTCTTTTTAAGTTTAAATAGTATACAAATATTGATATCACAGGGCCAGACTCTATCTTCTATCCTTCAAGGCTTGCAATGTGCTTTACATATTTATATGATTTGATCCTTTCAATCTTATGAGGTAGGTATACTTGTATCTCAAAGAGATCAAAGAAAGAGGGAAAAGATCCACATGTACAAAAATATTTTAGAAGCCCTTTTCATTGTAGCAAAGAACTGGGGACAAAATGGCTACCTGTTAATTAAGGAAAGGCAAAACAAATTATGGCTTATGAATATAATAGAATATTATTGCTCCTTATCAAATGAAAAAAAGGATGGATTCAAAGGAACCTGGGAAGACTTGTAAGAACTGAAGAAGTGAATTAAATGAACAAAAGTAGGAGACATTGTGAAGAAAAACAACTATGAAAGACTTAAGAACTCTGATGAATGTTAATGACTGTAAAGAAAAGTTGTAAAAGACTGATGATAAAACATGCTTCCCACCTTTTTGAAGAGGGAACCAGAGGTGCAGAATGAGATTTACAATTTCAGACACAGCATGTTTAGATTTGTTTTTCATGACTATACTTATTTGTTATAAAGGAGAATTTTTCTTTTTTTTTTTTTGAAGGGAGTATATTTTGAGAGGATATAATGATAGTGATGCTAAAATAAATGACATCAAAGAATCATTTAAAAATAAATAGAATTCAGAAGGGAACACAGGTAATCAGAATTAACCACGTTAATTTTGAATTACTAAAAAATCCACCAAGCTCTTTGTAGTGGAAAAAAAAACCCTTAATACATACTAGAAGTTCACAGTTTCACATGCAACTCCCTTTATCTTTGTATATTTAAATGTTCATGTTTGTTGGTGTTTATTAAATGTAAAGGAAGAAAAAAAAGAGGGAAGGGAAGGAAAAGGATGCATTAGACATACATGGAGTTGTTCATCACCCTTCTGCAGCCCATCATTTCTTTTTTTCCTGAGTAATGGAAGGTTCTGCTTGGCCAAGATTCTCCCAAACTTACTGAAGTTCTTCTAGAAAGATGGATGTGCATGATTTCCTGCTAAATCCTACCTAGTTAACTCAAGAGAAAAATTTCCCAGAATCTCAAAGATAGATTGATTACTAAAATTGCCAGGAAGATAATCAGGTATTACTATTTAAAAAAACAAAACAAAACATTACTCAAATCAGGATATTAGAGATCATCTATATTCCAACTTCTCCATTCCTAGATAAATAGTGTGAAACTAGACATGAGTCAGCTGGTTAGTGAAAGAACCACAACCAGAATCCAGACCTGACTTCCGGATCCTCCGCCTAGTACTAATATATCTGTTTTGTATATGTATATGTATGTACATGTTCTGTTCGCCTCTCCTAATACAATATGCTCTCTGAGAACAGGTACTGTATTTCTTCCAAGCGTTTGGCACAGTTCGCGGCACAAAAAATTGCTTAATAAATGCTTGTTATCTTCTCCTACGTGCCCACCCCCCTCCCCCACCCAACAACGCCCACCGCCCAGCACGTCTGAGATTCTGACCCGAGACCCTCCGTAGTATCAGCCCTCTGTGACGTGTAAGCAGCCGTTTTCCTACAGTGAAGGGCCAAGTGGGATGGTGAAGTCCCAAACCAGCCGCCCCGCGCTAGCGGGAGCAGGGAGTACCATGACCGAGGCAGTAGATCCCGATGGCGTTTCTAAAGAGGTAGTCCCTGAATCGTCGGAAAAGTCTCAGGACTCACAAGTGAAGCATCGCCGGCGGTCGGTGCTCAGAGTTTCCCAGCTCCTGCTGCGGGCCATTGCCGCCCACAAAGGACTGACTCTCACAGCGCTCAAGAAGGAGTTTGGCAACGCTGGCTACCAAGTGCGCAGGAAATGCAGCCGTCATTCCGCCGAGGTGCCCAAGGCGGCGTCGGTGAGGGGCACCTTACTGCGGGTGAGCGGCAGCAAAGCCGAGGGTTACTTCAGAGTATGGAAGAGCCTGAAGCCGATCAAGAAACGTACTAAGAAATCATCTGCGGAGATGGAGCAAGTGCACCAGAAGCCCTTCGAGTCCCTGTTTTCTCGCCGGTATAGAAAACCTCCTGATGAGGCTTCCCAACCCAACCCAGGGGACTCGTTCAAACCCGAAACGCCCGAGGGACCCGAGGGGCCCGAGACGCCCGAGACGCCCGACATGTCCGAGACTCCTCACACATCCGAGAAGAAAATCTACGTGGAGCAAGTGAATGAAAACCCTGAGGATACGGACGAGGTCGCTCTGAGCTTGGTCCCTGGGTACTCCCTGAGCCAGAAGGCATCTAAGAAAACGAGGGAAGAGATGGGGCGTAAGGCGAAGCAGCAAAAGATAAAGAAGATGAAGGAGAAATCGAAGAGCCAGATGAGGTCGAAGGAAGGGTCAAAGAGGCCAAAGACAAAGAAAGAGAAGAAAATGGGGATTAAGGAGAACAAAAGATCGAAGGTGAACGAAGACAAGAAAATGAAGCCCAAGGAGAAGACAAAGGGGAAAGTGAGGGAGAAGAAGGTGGACCCCGGGAAGCGAGTGAATCATAAGCAAAGCCGCCAGAGCTATGGCCAGGGATACAACTCAAACCGAAATCCCGCGTCGGCCAAGTCGAGCAAAATCCATGGAGGCCATATGAAGGCCCTGGATCCGAGAGCAAGGCGACCCTACAAAGTTTCCCCCCGAAAGGACACCTCCCGAACAAAAAGCACCCAAAGGATAGGTGGACATCCTTAGTGTACGGAGAGGAATCTAGAGCTCTTGAACTGGGCTCACGTTCCCACCCAGAGCTCCTCTCAGGACAATCTATGCACTCACTGAGTGAAATGGACGGGAAGTATTTGCTATACCTTTTCCCGTGGTCTGTGTCTTTTTTTCTTCTTCTTTTATGCTCTGGGAGTGGGATGCAAGGAAGGGGAAGGAAAGGTGAGGTAGGGCTGGGTGTGCGGGGAGGGGTAGGTGAGTGTCTCCTGACATCTAGGATCAGCTTTCCTTGCTTATTATAAATCTGAATAGAAAAAACAAATTCAAGAAAGGGGAGAGGAAAGAATGGCTAATACTTTCAAAAAAGTGGAGTTTTGTTTTTTTTTTAAGGAAGGGAAGGAACTAGTATTGGTTCGTTGTGACAGGTAAACTCAGGGATGGAGGTTGAGTCAGTTTAACACACTCTTGGCTTGCCTTTGAAACACACCGGGCCGGCTTTACCAGTAGACAAAAAATTAGACATAACCTCATCCACTGTGTAGATCGCAAAAAAGCTGGACAGCTCTCTAACGCATACAGAAGTGTCTGGGCTGAAATTCCACTTACGACACACACGGTCTCACAACACACCCTTCCTTCAGAAGTGATTGAGAACATGAAGTTGACCATATTTTAAAACACAAGATCATGGAGTCCGCGTTACCTTTCCATATTTAACATAAAGCAACGAGAATTGCCTTTAGCGTGCAAATAATTATATTGTAGATTTCCAAGTGAAAATATTATGAAGGTGGATAGGATAGCCAGACTACAGAGCAGAGAGCGGGGGCGGGGCGGGGGGGGGGGGGGCAGGGAGAGAGTGGAGTTACCAGGCTATAAAGACAGGTAGTTCAATATTAAGAGTCCAAAACTACTTGTAATGATGCTCTTGTGCTCTGGAGATATGTTTTCATCCAGAGTGTAAGGTTTGAGGATAGCCTGAGAATAGTGCCTATGTCGCAGTGTTGTGCCGAAAAAAGCGAGCAAGACCGGGATATAAATTTAGATGTGGATTTTTTGAAGCGCGCAACTGCTCGAAGTAATTACTCAAATCGAACAGCCCTGAGCAAAGGAAGAGAAAGAGTATTTACAGCAAAAGAACACAATTAGATTTCCGTGGAGATGGGGACACAAACAGTAGCACAAGCAGAGGCAGGACTATTTCCATGGAGAAGGGAACACAAACAGTGGGGTCCATGGAGATGGGAGTACCAACAGTGGGGTCCGTGGAGATGGGAGTAAAAACAGTGGGGTGAGCTGGGGCAAGATGGAGAAACTGAAAAGGGGGGGCAGGGCATAACATTTCCCATTTTTTTTTCAAAGTGTGTCAGTTCTTTGACACATTCTCAGGGGATCTGTCACAAGAATCAGGGGGACTGGGATTTGCAAATCGGTGATGGAGATCCCTGATCAACAGCAGTTTAACAGAGTTTATGCGGGACTTGACAAATTGCAGAAAATGATTAATGAGGCAGGGGCCCACAACCAGAGCTATAATGAAGAGGAGGAGGGGGCCAGCCAGGGTCATCACCAGGGTAGTGAGCCAAGGGGATCTATGGAACAGGGACTGATATCAGTTCTCAGAGTTTTCTAGCTCCCTTTGTCTATCGGCAATATTTTGGCATACCAACCTCAGAGTTTCTCGCACCACCCCAGAGTCGTTAGCATAGAAACAACAAACCTTTCCCAGGGCCATGCATAGGTGACCCTGCTTGAGAAAAAGAAGGTAAAGGCCTCTGCGGTTCTGGAGGGCCACCTGCACCAAGGAGTCCACTTGTTTTTCTAGGACTGAGATGGACTGCTCTATGTGGGAGAGGTCAGTATTTACCTGTGCATTTAAGGCCTTATAGTTGAGATCCTCTTTGACTAGGGCTGCTGTTCCAGTGGTGGCAGAGCCCACAAGCCCCAGGCCCATTAAGATGGGGATGAGGAGTGGTATTGCTTGCCTTTGACAGTAACTTGGTTGCCCTTCAGGGGTTAAATGCGCCAGCCTTCCTCACCCGGGAGGAGGGAAACCTGGGGAATTGTGGCCACCAAGATGCACAGGGGGCCCTTCAGATGTTGTTGGTGTCTGAGGAACACGGTAGCAGAGACACACTGGGTAAGGCCGTTGTGACACACCCACCAGGCTCCTGGAGGGGCTGGGAAGTAGTCTGAGCTGGAGGCCTGAATCTCCTGAGTTTGTTTGCAAATGGAGCCATACTGAGAACTGGATAAAGTGGTGTTAGATGATGTAAGGCAAAGGCCTGTTCCCTGCACATCCCCAAGGGTGAGCTGTGGTTGGTTCCCCTCGCAGTTGTCCGTGTTGGAGGTAGGGGTGATGGAGGCATTTAGTGCCACCACTACATAGTAAGGAGATTGGGGCTTAACACAGATCCAACAATTTTTGCCCAGTATGTGGTTAGAACTGTTAAGTGTCTTATGAACAGCCGATAAAAGGGCAAGCAAGGAAACCTGATAGGTGTGGGGTTCCTGAGTAATAGGCGTTGGGGCAGGGATGGCTAGGTTCCCTAATGGGTCAGGGATGGCCAAGTCCCCTATTGGGCCAATGGGATGGGGACCTGGTAAAGGCTTCTTGGTCACAGTCAGGGTCACCGTCTCTCCCACATGCGGAAACCCCTGGGTCACCCAAGGGATAATAATGAGTCCCAGTACCTGAGAGACTGGGCCTCTCTAGGCAGGGTCAAAAGAGTTTAGGATAGCAAGATTGAGTTTGGGGTGCCAGGGGTTGGACCTGATGGTATGGATACAGAGTAAGGGGTCTGAGCCCCCAATGCTGCCCGCTGGGTGTTTTAACAATCCGGCTAGCAGCTTCTGTGGGGGTGTAAGATCCACCACCAGAAAGCTGCTGGCACACTGGGATATATAGAGTTTTTGACATCATCAAGCGTTTCCTGAATGACCAGAGCCAACTGGTTCTTGAGTTGGCCCCTCCCCCTAGGACCCTGGGAGGTTCACATCCATGTAGACTAGGTTAACACCCAATACAGCATGGCCTCCCCTTAGCCAGCCCCATGAATCATCACAAAGAGGCGGACCTAAACCCACGTGGTCTAAAAGCCTCTGCTGTCCCAGACATGTAAACTAGGCCCTCCCTGGAGTTAGCACCAAGGTTCCACACCTAACTGGGCTCTGGGCCTGGGGCCCAGCACCCAGCAAGGCTCAATGAGATAAACTGAGTCACTCAAAGAAAACAACGGCCATTCTGCTTACACTGGGACGCACAGGGAGTCACTAAGGTTAGTTGAGGGGAGGTTGTAGGCCGTGATACAAGGGCAGGCACATGTGGTTAGGCATCCTGAAGTAGAACAGAGCAGGTAGCCTGAGTCTGCTGGTGGGCCCTCAAACAGGCTTGGCTGGGGGAAAAGGGTATTGAGGGAGAGTTGTATGTCTTTGTGACTTTGGAAAGCCCCAGACTATTTGTTCCCTGTAGTGATTATCCAAGTAGAGCTTAGCTTGGGGGCATGGGGATTGCCAGGAACCATGGAAGGGGTTAATAGGAAGATTAAGAAGGAGATCAGAACAGTCTTAGCTTTAGGGGGTCGCCTTCCATCGTGCTGACGCAGCTGCTTTCACACGGCTATGGTGGAGGCAGACAGGAATGGAGTTAACCTTAAATGCACATGGGGTGGTCAGGATGACACTTAGGCTCGAGACCAGAGGCTGTGTGTTCTCAGATTAGGACAGAGTCCCCAGGCTGGAAGCGGTGCAGGTGGTCAGAAGTTGGAGTAGGCGGGACTTCCCGGACAGATTTATGAAGCTGAGACTGGGTATGTTGCAGACCCTGTAGGAACTTAATGAGGGAAGCGTTAATGGGGGGGGGGGGGCTGCCCAAAAAGAATTTCAGAGGGGTCAAACCTAGTTTATTAGGGGTGCATCGGCTGCGGAGCAGGGCCAGGGGGAACAGAGTGACCCACTTCTCCTGGGTTTCCAGGACAAGTTTAGATAGAAACTCTTTAAGGATGCGGTTTGCTCATTCAACCTGACCAGAGCTCTGGGGCCGTGGGCACACCTTAAGATACTTTGGCAACAAAGCTGGGGCTATTATCTGAGCCAATGCTAGGGGGAAAGCCGAAACAGGGGATCAATTTATTCAAGAGTTTCTTTACAACCACCGGGGCTGTCTCTTTCTTTAGCAAAAACCAAGAGACATTTAAAACCTGCTACTGGTGGCTTGACTTCAGTAAAATCCATTTCCCAATGTTCCCCTGGTTGCGCCCCTGGCAGCCTCACCCCCAGTGGAGCTGTTTCTGACTGCTTTGCGCTCACTTGGGCACAGGATGCATATCTGGTGACTGTGCTGGTAAGGATGCTGTCTAAGTGGGGGATGTAATATCTGTCCCTGAGTAGCTTCCCCCCCAGGGGTGTAATTTGCTGGAGTCTTCCCACCCAAACCCTCCCCAAGAACTCAGGAACAAAAGTTTGGCCATCTCCTAAAACTCACCACCCGGACTCCTTCTTCCCCCTCTTTTTCTTCTTTTGGCTGTGAAGGAATCATCCGAGGGTGAATAGGGGAGAGGAGGGGGGGCAGAGGGGAGGGGGTCTGAAACATAAAGAAGTGGGGCGGCTTCCGAGAGGGGTGCTGCCTGGGCAGCGGCATCGCTGGGTGGTTGCCAGTTGCTTCAGGGGAGTCGCCGAGTTGATGGCCTGGGCAGTGGACAAGAGAAACTTGAGAGCAGAGCCAAACAGAGTCCAGGAGGGCAAGGATCTCCCCACTGCCTCCGACTGTCCTACCGGAAGATGTGAGGGGTCCCCCTTCTTTGTAAATAGACAGAAAAATCCTCGGAGTCAGGAAGAAGAGTGGCAGGGTTAAAGACTGATTTGCCACAAAAAGATGAATGGGCTTAGTGATGTCAGGAGAGCAAAATGCAGGGGCAGAGGCGAGGGCCCTTTTTAGGGGGTCAAAGGAGAAGAGTAAAGGGGTTTAGCAAGGTCAGCAAACCCAAGGATCCAGCAGTTCACGGACCTGCTTCTTGGTAGTAGGAACAGGAATGTTTAGGATGGCCTGGATATGAGCTTGAGAGAGAGAGAGAGAGAGAGATTTCTGGCCTCAAGGCAGTGCCCAAGGTAGGAAACAGAGGTGCAACAACAGATCTGCGAGGTAGCCAAGGGAATTTCAAAGAGACAGAAGAGCGTGGGTAGCTTGAAAGCAACCTCAGTGGATGTAGCTAACAAGAGGTCATTAACATACTGGATGAGGGAGCAAGAAGGGTTAGATTCCTGGAAAGGCAAGAGATTCCAGTGGAGGGCTTCATCAAAGAGGGTGGGGGAATTTTTGAAACCCTGAGGCAACCTTGTCCAGGTCAGCTGGCCAGAGAAGCCCGTAGAAGGTAAAAGTGAAAAGGGGCTGACTTGCAGGAGCCAAAGGAATAGAGAAGAAAGCATCCTTCAGGTCCAAGACAGTGTACACAGTGTGGGTGGGTGGCAAGAGGCTAAGGAGGGTGTAAGGATTAGTGCACATGGGATGGATAGTCTCAACCCACTTATTGACCTCCTGAAGATCTTGTACTGGCCGAAAGTCAGAGGTGCCAGGCTTTCTAACAGGAAGCAGAGGGGTGTTCCAGGGGGACCCACACGGGACAAGGATTCCAGCCTCCTTGAGGCGGGAAATATGGAGAGCTATGCCCCTGTGGGCTTCAGAAGATATGTGACACTGACGAATAGAAACCGGAGAGGCCATAGCTAGGAGTTGAACCACAATAGGTGGGTGGTGAGCCGCCAAGCCAGGAGGGTTAGATTCAGCCCAAACCCCAGGGACCAGGGAAAAAAGGCAGTCCAGGTGGGGGCTGGCAGAAGCTGATTCGGTGGGCTCATGAAGGAGGAACTCAGAGGCCAGTGGGAGAGTCACAAGAAGGGCAGGTGGGGAGGGGAGGGCTTCAGGAGGGGCCAGGTCCAGGGAGGCTGACTCACCCTGGAAGGAAATTGTGGCCTGAAGTTTTTGCAAAAGGTCCCTCCCCTGGAGCCGATAGGGGCAATCAGGCATGACAAGAAAAGAATGGGTAACAGTGCCACGGCCCAAGTCCACCATCCATTCCGAGGTCCAGGGGCAGGAAAGAACAGCACCCGTGGCCCCCTGTACAGGCGTGGATCTTGAAGAAAGTGGGCCAAAAGGTCGAGTTGAGAACAGAGTGAGCAGCCCCCGTGTCGACAAGGAAGTCAACAGGGCATCCCCCGACTTTTAATTTGACCCGGGGCTCATGGGGGTCAAGAACAAAAAGCCCGGGCCCCTTCAATTGCCAAGGGCCAGCACCTCAGGGGCCGTTTGGGTTTTTTTTGGGACTTCTTGAAGGGACACTTGTTCTTCCAGTGTCCTGTTTCCTTACAGTAGTCACACTGGTCTCTCCCCAGTCGGAACCCATGGGGAGGTCCATGGAGGGGGTGGGGCAGATTGCTCCTGACAGAGAATTTAGGGTAGTCCCTGGTCTATAAGGCGGCCACCAGGACCTTGGCCAGGTGCCTGTCAGCCCTTTCAGAGGGCCTCTCCCTGGAGTTGTAGACTTTAAGAGCAATTTCCAATAGCTGGGATATATTCATGCCCTCAAACCCTTCCTGTTTTTGCAACTTCTTCCTGATGTCCAGAGCAGACTGGGAGACAAAAGCAACATTCACCAACCTGGCGTTTTCAGGGGCCTCGGGGTCTATAGGGGTGTAGGTCCGGTAAGCCTCATAGAGGCATTCCAGGAAAGCACCTGGGGACTCCTGGGGTTCTTGGACAATTGTAGAAACTTTGGTGAGGTTAGTGGGCTTGCTGTGCTGCAGCCTTCATGCCTTGTAAGAGGTATCTATGGTAAGTCTCTAGGGCTTCCCTACCCCCAGGGGTATTTGGTTCCCAGGCAGGGCGGAAAGGAGGAAAAACTCTCTCTGTCTCCGCTTTTCTCTCCCTGGCATCTCCACCAGAACCAGAAGGGAATTCCCACCAGAAACCAGAAAACAGAAACCTGACTCAACTTTCCCTCTGGGGCTCTAGAACATCTCAGAGATCGATTCCCCTAGAAGTTTTTTTTTTTGGATCCCCAAAGGTCCGAATAGAGAGCAGGTCAGCATGGGGTGGGGGGGGCGAGGAGGGGTGTGGGTTAGTTCTCCTCCCTCTTGAGCTCCTGGGGCTCTGAAACGTCTGGCCTAAAAGCCAATTATTAATGTTTCAGAGGCCGGCCCCCCTAGAGATCGGGACGAGGAGACGCCCACTACCCGAGGATGAGACCCTACCTGGCCCAGGTCTGGGGGGGTGGTGCCACAGACCACCCTGAAATCTCACTGGGGCCTCCAGAAATGTTGTGCTGAAAAAAGCAAATGAGACCTGGATATAAATTTAGATGTGGATTTATTGAAGCACGCAACTGCTCGGAGTAATTACTCAAATCAAACAGCCCTGAGCAAAGAGAGAGAAAGAGTATTTAAAGGGAAAGAACACAATTAGATTTCCATGGAGATGGGGACACAAACAGTAGGACAAGCTGAGGCAGGATTATTTCTGTGGAGAAGGGAACACAAACAGTGGGGTCCATGGGAGGAATTTCCTTCATTTAATCATAAATTACCCTTTTGTGTTTCTCCGAAATCTTCCTCGATCTTTCCTAGTCCAGGAGTGGGGAACTTGTGGCCTCAAAGCCTCATGTGGCCCTCTAGGTCCTCAAGTGTGACTTTTTGACTGAATCCAAACTTCACAGAACAAATCCCCTTAATAAAAGGATTTGTTCTGTAAAACTTGGGCTCAGTCAAAAGGCCACACTCAAGGACCTAGAAGGCCACATGTGGCCTTGAGACCACAGGTTCCCCACTTCTTTTAATAGATCATGAAGGATAATCATTTACTTTGCTATCAAATAGTTAGTGACAGTGGTATAAAGTTATTAGGAAAGGCTATATCAGTCTCTTTCAATGTCAAAGGATTTGACAGTGTACTTTCAAAAGGTATTGTTGTTTAATTTACATTTAATTGAACTAATATGATGCTCACAGTTACATCCCAACAACTGTGTTCTCCTTATCACTTTTCAATCTGAGTTAATTTAAAAAAATAGACTAATTGATAACAGTGAGCCCTGAAATTTTAGATCTTGGCAGATCCTTGTGAATCTATGGATCAGATTTGGATTTAATTGTATAGGCCTCAGCAGTAGAGTTTGTAAGAACTTATGTACCCTAATTTTAAGGGCTGCACACTGATCCTGTCTCATGAGGGAGATAAGGAAGATGAGTGGTAGATGAGTCAACCTGGTCAGGAGATGTTTTGCCTAGCACTGGATCTCTCTGGTATTGAATGGTATCTGACACAAGACTTTCTAGAGGTTGTTGTTCAACTCCCTGTTTTTCCCATTGCTGTGGATTCTGGAGATACCCTCTTGCAAGTCAGCATGCCCACTCTTTACCTTTCTTATAGACCAATCACAGTCTTATGCTAGTTTGCATCATTGAACCTGAGGGCCTATTGGCCTCCGTTATTGGTAACTTAGCCTTGCTAATAGATTTTGCTTGGAACTTTGTACCTCAGATTTTCTTCATTGCAGATTTTTATGACAGCATGTGCTTGGAGTAAGGAATACCTGAGTTCACATGCTGCCTCAAATACTAGCTGTGTGACCCTTAGGCAAGCCATTTAACCTCTTTATGTCTTATTTACTTCTTCTAAAAAATGAAGGGGTTGAATGTGATAGCTTCTAACATCCCTTCAAGCTCTAAATCTGTGATAATGTAGCATGAGACTGAGATGAGAATGGGTCAGCTTCCTCTTTGGATCTTTCACCCCAACAAAAGATATACACTGTATGCCTACCCCCACCCTGACCTGGCCTAAGATATCTTCTTTGCCCTCCTCTGTCAGATCTCTGGAATGCACTTTTCTACAGTGCCACTGTATTTTTATTACATATCTTTTCTGCAGTTACCCACAGAATAATCATTCTGTTCATAGGAGTAAGTTCCCATATATCACTTTTACTTTTTAAAAAATCTATTTCTTCCCAATTATGTGTAAAGAATGTTTAACATTCTTTTTAAAAAAATTTGAGTACCAAATTTTCTCCCTCCCTTCCTTCCATCCTCAATGAGAATGCAAACAATTTGCTATAGGTTATACATGTACAGTCATGCAAAACATTTCCATATTAGTCATGTTGTAAAAGAAAACAGACCAAAAAAAAAACAAGAAAAATAAAAGTTTAAAAAATATGCTCCAAGCTGCATTCAAATTCCATCAGTTCTTTCTCTGGAGGTAGATAGCATTTTTCATCATGAGTCCTTCAGAATTGTCTTAGTTCATTGTATTGCTGAGAATAGCTAAGTCTGATTATTGTACAATATTACTGTTGCTGTGTACAATGTTCTCCTGGTTCTTCTCACTTCACTCAGCATCAGTTCATGTAAGTCTTTCCAGGTTTTTCTGAAATCTACCTGCTCATCATTTCTTATAGCACAATAGTATTCCGTCGCAATCATATACCACAGTTTGTTTAGCCATTCCCCAATTGGTAGGCATGCCCTCAATTTCTTAGTTCTTTGCCACCACAAAAAGAGCTGCTATATTTTGGTACATATAAGTCCTTTTCCTTTTTTTCCCTTTTAAAAAAATCTCTTTGGCATACAAGCCTAGTAGTGGTATTGCTTGGTCAAACGGTATACTAGATTTTATAATCTTTTAGGTATAGTTCCAAATTGCTCTCCAGAATGGTTGGATTGGTTCACAACTCTACTGCATTGATGTCCAATTTTTCCATATCCCCTCCAATATCTGTCATTTTCCTTCCTTGCTGTGTTAGGGCAAAGTCAACCTCCTACATTAACTGTTCAGTGACTTACAAGTGCCTCATTTCATCCTAACACTAAAACTGAGAGTGCTGTGTATGGATGTGATAAGCAACTGTGCAGTTTACCAACAGTTGTGCTAATTTTTTTAAGAGCTCTTAACAAAATGGACAAAAGGAAAAATATTTCAGATGGAAACATTGCCAATACAAAAAAGACAAATTATTACATCAGAACAAAAATTTGTTATAACTGAATGGCATAAACATGGCCCTAGTAATTCAGAAATAGTAAAGTTGTCAGAATGCCTGATTCTGCGATATTACCAAACATGCAGGCAAAATAAAAGGCAAAGGTGCATCAACTTTTCATGACTTGCAAACAACTATAAGGAATAGAAGCGTTACAATGATAGAAACAGGCTCTTTAGCCTAGACTAAAGATTGCAATCAAAAATGCATTCCTCTTAGCAGAGCCAACATTCTGACAAAAGCTTCAAGTTTATTTGAGTTAGTGAAAGAAAATGGAAATGAAATAGATAAAGAAACTTTTACTGCAAATATTGGTTGATTAATCACTAAAAATTGAGTTCAATAGTATAATGTTAAAATTACTAGAGGGATGACCAGTGTAGATGAGGAAGAAAAAAAATCGAAAAAGGTGGACCTATGACTGGTTTTGAAGATGTTTTAGCCCAGTTGCTGAAAAGTTTTGCAATGACAACAATATTTTATTTAAAGCATTACTGATTTTAGGTCATGTCCCAAGTCATTCAACTATACTTGCTTCATTGTGTGACAATGTGAGCATGCAAATTTGTAGAAATGTAGATAAAGCTCTCTTTACCTACCAGCATTTCTATGAAGATATCTTAAATGACAGTAATGCCATTTTTGACTTATCAGTATATGTTTAGGTTTAGGTATAACATTCAGTATTTTAAAATGTTTTAAATTTTGCTCTCTATAACTATCATTATTGGTGGTAGTGGGGGCAATATTATTATTACTATTAACAGTTGGCAGCACAGTGGATGGAGTGCTGGACCTGGGTTCAAATGTGACCTCAGACATTTATGAACTGTGTGACCCTGGACAAGTCACTTACCTCTGTTTGCCTCAGTTTCTTCATCTGTAAGATAGGGATAGTAGCACACTTTACAGGATTGTTGTGAGGATCAAATGAGATATTTGTCACAGGTGTTTAGAACAGTGCGTGGTATGTAGAAGGCACCATATGTTTATTCTTTTCCCCTATTACTTTATAATGAACTTGAGTCAGAAGTACATGTTTATTATCCTTTGCTATTATATTATGTTAATAAAAAGATAAAAAACAGAATTTTTCTTCACGTATTTCCACTGGGTCGGAATCATTAAGCATATTTCATGTATAATTATAACTTCAATTAGTGCTACCATTTCACAAGATTCTTTATTTGCATTAATCTGAACCTACCTGTACGAGATCATCAGAGAATAAGCCCGGTGGAGCAGGGTGATATCTCTGGAAGATATCAGCCATATTATAGAGTTAGAAGCATGAGTTTCTCCTCTACCCTACATGCTTTGGCCATATTTGCTCCTTAAGTGTTTGTCCCTCCGTGATACATCCTGCTATATTTGTTCCCTATGTCTGTGTCTCTCTGAATATACATTGTATGACCACTCTGCACAGATATGTATAATTGTGGGAGAGTACATTCCAGGTTAATGAGAGAAATGTTTTGTTACTACATTGTTGTTATAATTTCATTGTATCAAGCCATGATTTGAATTGAGTATTTGCTTTGTCTAACCTTAAAAAATAAATGCATCAGCAGGGGCACTTATGATACAGGGGACTTGGACCTACAGAGTACATGCAATAGCCATTCTCTAGAGAACCCACCCACTAGCTCAGGCATTACCACCAGATTTTGCAATTAAGTGCATAAAAGAGGAAAAATATTTTGTGAGATATAAGCTGAGGGTAAGGTCATGGAGAGGAGGTGGTTCATCTCCTCAGGTGGATTCTAAGCTCCTTTAAGGCAGGGAGTTTCATTCCAGTAAGCTTTCAAAAAAATATTTTGTGATTGAGTCCTCAACACTATAACTCCAAAGTTTAAAATGTGATGCAAGTAGCTAATAACATAAGCCCAATTGGCCTCTAAAGCTATAATATCGTCTTATATTCAGGCAAGACTTTCTCTGCCTCAGAGGTCATCAAGCTTGGTCATGCCCTTGAGGGTTGCAGTTCTTCCATTTCTCTCCTCCCCTTCTTCATACACTCTAAGGAATTCTTTTTTATTAATTAATTAAATTTAAGTTTACAACATTCACTTCCATAAGCTTTTGAGTTTTAAATTTTCTCCACCTCCCTCCCTTCTCCCTTCCCCAAAACAGTGTGTAATCTGATATAGGTTCTACATATACATTCTTATTAAACATATTTTCACATTAGTCATCTTGTAAAGAACAATTAGAATGAACAGGAGGAACCATGAGAAAGAAAACAAAGAGAGAGCAAAAGGTATACTTTGATCTGCATTCAGGTTCCATAGTTCTTTCTCTGGATGTGGACAGCGTTTTCCATTATGAGTCTTTTGGAGTTGTCTTAGATCCCTGTGTTGCTAAGAAGAGCTAAATCTGTCAAAGTTATTCATCACACAGTGTGGCTGTTACTGTGTACAATGTTCTCCTGGTTCTGCTCACTTCACTCAGTACCAGTTCATATAAGTCTTTCCAGGTTTTTCTGAAGTCCACCTGCTCATCATTTGTTATAGCACAGTAGTATTCCATTATATTCATATACCACAACTTGTTTAGCCATTCCCCAGTTGATGGGCATCCCCTCAATTTCCAATTCTTGGCCACCACTAAAAGACCTGCTATAAATATATTTGTACATGTGGGTCCTTTCCCCATTTTTATGATCTCTTTAGGAGACAGCTGTACTCTAAGGAATTCTCAGTAAAGTTTTCAAAAACTGTATTTTGATAGCTGTATTTCAATATAACTATAGTTTGTAATCTTATGTATTTTATGCAGTTAAAAATATTATTCTGAGAAGGGGTCCGTATGTTTCACTAGACTGACAAAAGATTCCATGCCCCAAAAAAGATTAAGAATGCCTGCCTTAGAGAAAAATAAACTATGCTCTTCATTTTGTGGTACAACCCTTGGGAGGATTATGAGGAGTCCTTATGAGAACTGATATCTGACATGGTAACAGGATAAATCTCTACCCTTAGGTTCTACAACTTCCAGCTAGTAGTCCTCAGGAGGAAATGGAGGAAGAATCTTTGTTCCAGGGAAAGGTAAACATCTTTGGAGCTCCAACCCAGGGATCCAACCCAGATGATTAGTGACTTAGTAAGTGCAAATTAGTTCACTTAGTACACATCCTATCCAGTCATTCACCCAGGCCAGGGGTGGGGAACCTGTGTCCTCAAGGCCACATGTGGTCCTCTAGGTGCTCAAGTGAAGCCCTTTAACTGAATCCAAACTTCACAGAACAAATCTCCTTAATGAAAGGATTTGTTCTGTAAAACTTGGACTCAGACAAAAGAATGCACCCAAGGGCCTAGAAGGCTACATGTGTCCTCGAGGACACAGGTTCCCCACCCCTGATCCAGGCTAGCATCATCTTCCTGTGCCTGCTGATCTGCCTATCTTTCTCTCGTTCCCCTAAACTCTCTTCCCTACACCATATGCCTTGTTTAAACCTATCAGAATGTATGCCCCTTGAGGGTTGGGACCATCATTTTTTTTGTAATCCTAACATTTAGCATAGTGCCTAACACAAAGTAAACCTTTAATAAATGCTTTTTCATTCATTCACGCCATAGACATAGTTACGAAACTGAAGTAAAGGTAGAACTGGCAATCTACACTGTTGAATTAGTAGTATTCAATGACTTACATTCCTAAAAACCTGACATGTCCTCAGCGCCCTTTTCTTTTGGATAGGTCCACCTTGTTGTTGAAAGAGCTTTGCAATTCCTTCCTTTCTCTTTGAATCCATTTGTTAAGATTCTGGAACATTAGGCTCCCTCCAAAAACTACTGCTATTTAAGGTATGAAATTTCCATTGATTTGTTTTCCCACAAGAACGTGGCCACTTACCTTGTGAAATAAACCTTCATTATACTTTTAAGGCATTTATGTCCTCTTCTGGATTTCCTTTACCTGGTAAAATAATGTAAATTAATTTCTGTACCCGTGCCCCCAACCACCACCAAAAAAGCCAGAATATTTTACAACCTAAAGTTAGGAACATTAGTACTGAACTCTTTCAAGTGAAATGAGTGGGTGGATCTGAGAAGAGCCTTTGGTTTGGGACAATCAATCCTAGGGAAGATGAACTAACGTTTTCAACTAGAGGTAATGTAACTTGTGGCCTATTCCCTTGCTGATTTTTGTCGGGCTCCAGGTAGATTTCCACGACCTGATCTCTTGTCAGATGGATTCACTTGCCTTTGGTACTTCTTCTTTTACTTGAGACCGACTTACGACTTGTTGACACTCTAGTTTTCCTCTTAGTCTTCTTTCCAAGAGTTTTCTTGAGCGTTGAAGCCTTTGCCCCTTTCGGGTTTCTCTCTTTCCCAGTCCTGGTGGTCCTGGCAATTCTAAAGGTACCTGAAGCCCCTGTCCCGCTAACTTGTAGCAGGGCTCCCCGACTGACCATGCTCTTAACTTCTTTGTTGATACGGTTGTTGTGCTTGAGGACGTCGTACTGGTCAGTTCCCAGCTCCCTTTTGAGGGCTGTAAGGGAGATTCCCTTGCGACTCTTAGAATAGGCTAAGGCCCCAAAGATGCGATCTGAGAGACGGTTGCAGTTACAAGGGCACGTGGTAGAAGCCTTCCCTTTCTTTGACACCTTCGACGAGCTGGTCTGTGTTCTGTTCTTCTTCTGACAGGGCATCACGGCAAACTCTTAGTCCCAGAGTAACTGCCACACAGGTCCTGCTGCCTCCTCTTATAGCTCTGGGCCCGACGCTCCAGAATCAGCTTCTTGGCTGCCGCGAACCAACGTGACAGAATCAAGTCCCACTCTCCTGTCAGCCCAACTTGTGTTTCTTTAGCTTCTCCACCAGAGCCTCTTGCCCTCTCCGGCGTCCCACAGCCCCAGTGAGGGATTTCATATAATGCAAGGAATTTGTCCACCTTCTATTCTTGGTGAGATAGGGAATGCCTTTCTAATTTTGCTAGAAACGCAAAAATTGTTACCTGGTGGCACAGAAGCAGGAAAGTCATCTTCAGTTTTTGAGATTTCCTTCTTTTCTTTTGTATTTTATCTTTCCAACATCTCCAGCTAAACAAAGATTCTGAGGTCCTAAAATTTTCCATCGCCAGCTCAAAGTGCAGATCGTCCGTGCAAGAGGCTAAAGACGCAAAGAAAGAAGGGGCGAAAAGACAAGTGATGCTGCGCGGGCCTGCCCAAGGGGCCGTGACTCAAGCTAGTCTCTCGCCATCTCTGTCCCCGAGACGCTTGATTCTACCATGTAGTGTTCTGCAAGCTTGGCGGGAAATGGACAGGTACAGGGCAGAGGCAGTAAAAAGGGGCGGGGTCAAAAACAAGCCGCTGTCTTATGGAGAACTGCTGGACTTAACTCTAGGGTATTTACTGCTGCCTGTACCTCCTAACACAGCCACCCATCCCCAACCAAGGTGATCTTGGAATCCCAGGCTTGCCCTTCTATCTTGCCTCCCTCCTTAGTACTGTAGCCCCCAAGTCAGTGTTTTAAGACCAGACAGATAAGACTTTGTAGACAGATGACAGACAGACAGAGAGACAGACAGATAACAGAAGGAGCAAGTATTAAACACATTTTTTTGCCAATATCTTTTGTTTTTACAGTGAAAATTTTCTCCTCTATCCCGGATTCATCCCCAGAGAGCCATCCCATCTTTATTTTGGGGGAAGATAACGCATAAAGGGCTGTGGAAATGGCAGCGTAGGGGAAGGGAGCAACAAAGTGAGATGAAGGCCTGGATCCAGGCAAGACAAGGCAAAGATCCATCTATCAGAGCCTAGGGTTCCAGGTGCAGGATAAAATGTCCAGAACCTTCCTCCCAGACCCTGAAGGATCAGAACCAGTCAGGACACATTAGCCTCAGTCTACTCAGAGAAGTTAAGTGACTTTTCCAAAGCCACAGAGTCAGAAGTGGCAGAAGCAGGACTTTGAGCCCAGGTCCTCTGACTCCAAAGTCAGTGCTCTATCCACTGTGCTACCAGGCCTCTAAGATCTAGGGCTGGGCTAGCAAGTCTTGATTTCTGGATTACCTACCTTCTTTCATCAGTTGAAGAAGTAAAGATTAATGAATGATGAGATTTAGGGAGAGAATGAGGGAGAATGTATGATCTGTAAAATGAGGAGGTTGGCCTAGATGATCTTTAAGGTCTCTTATAGCTGTTCTAAATCTCTGATTCTATAAAGAGTGAGGAATGGCTACTAGGGCTCTATCCCAAAGAGATCATAAAAAAGGGAAAAGGACTTACATGTACAGAAATATTTATAACAGCTCTTTTTCTGGTGGCAAAGAATTGGAAATTGAAGGGATGCCCATCAATTAGGGAATGGCTGAATGTGTTATGGCATATGAATGTAATGGAGTGCTATTATGCTATAAGAAATGACAAGCAGGCAGAGTTCAGAAAAACCTGGAAAGACTTACATGAACTGATGCAAAGTGAAGTGAGCAGAACCAGGAGAACATTGTACACAGTAACATTGTGTGATGATCAACTATGATTGACTTAGCTCTTCTCAGCAATACAATGATCTAAGACAATTCCAAAAGACTCATGATATAAAATGTAATCCACCTCCAGAGAAAGAACTTGTGGAGTTTTGAATGTAGATCGAAACATACTATTTTCACTTTTTTTTCATGTTTTTTTTTTACCTTTTGCAAACTGTAATTATTTTGCAAACTATTTCTTTTTTCACAACATGACTAATATGGAAATGTTTTATATGACTGCATATATATAACCTATATCATATTGCGTACCATCTTAGGGAAAGGGAAGGGGAGGGAGAAAATTTTGGAACTCAAAATTTATAAAAAATGAATTTAAAATTGTCTTTACCATGTAATTGGAAAAAATAAAATATAATTTGAAAAAAAAGAGTGAAGGATAGCAAGTCATCAAGAAAATCAGAACTTTCCCCAAATATTATGGATCTAACATGGTTTGGCTCTTACCCAGTACTAAAAGTTCCATTAAGATGTTTCAGTGGAAAGATTTACACATTTTTAATCTATGCACTTAAAGTAAAACTCAACACACAGAATCACTTCTGGGAGTCCACTTAAACACACCCAAGACTTTATATATACAACTACCAAACACTTTTTTACAGAATTAAAGACATAAATAGTTGTAGAGATATTAATTGTTTTATGTTTTGGTAGTGCTGAGATTGAGGCAGCTGGATGGCTCATGGATAGATTGCTGGGCCTGGAGTCAGGAAGATCTAAGTTCAAATCTGACCTCAGACACCAACTATGTGACCCTGGGCAAGTCACTTAAACTCTCTTTGCCTTAATCACTGGAAAAGAAAATAGCAAACCACTCTGGTATCTTGTCAAGATATTTGTCATAAGGAGCCAGACATGACCTTTTTAAAATGTTGTTGTACCCTATTTGCTAAGTTTAAAAAATTGCAGCAATATTCATTAGTGACATTGGTCTATAGTTTTCTTTCCTTTCTTAGTTTCTCCCTGTTTTAGCAGTCAAGACCATTTTTGGAAGGGTCCCTTCTTTTCTTGTTCTTTGTGAACACTATGATTCTTTGAATGTTTAATAGAATTCTCCTGTAAATCCATCTGGACCTGGAGTTTCTTCTTTGAGAGTTAATTTATAACTTGTTCAATTTCTTTTTCTAACATTGGATTATTTAAATAGTCTATTTCTTCCTTTGTTAACATGACTATTTTATATTTTTATGTATTTATCCATTTCTTGTAAGTTATCAGTTCTATTGACATAAAATTGGGACAAAATATCTTCTGATCATTTCTTTTATTTTCTCGTTAATCATTGGAATTCTCCTTTTCCATTTTTAACATGAACAATTTCATTCTCTTTTCTTTAAAATCAGATTAGATTTTAGTCTGTTTATTATTCATTTATTTTTTTAAGAGCTCTTGCTTTATTTATTAATTCAATGAGATTTTTTCTACTTTCATTTTTGTTAATATCTCTTTATTTTCAGAACTTCTATTTTGTATATTTGGGGGTTTTGTTATTACCATAAGTTTTTTTTTAAAGTAGCATGCCCAGTGCATTGATTTGTTCTTTCGTTAAACTAAATGGTTTAGATATGTAAATTTTCCCCTCACTATTGCTTTAGCTATATCCCATAAGTATTGTTATATTGTCTTATTATTGTCACTTTCTTTAATGAAATTTTCTAGGATTAAGTTATTTACTTTCAAATTTTAATTTTCTTCAAAGTCTACTTAATATAAAATTTATTGAATTAAATTAGGGGTATGATATTTCTTTTATTCTCTAATTTTGGTGAGGGTTTTTTATGCCCCAAAACATGACTAATTATTGCAAAGGTGCCACACACAACTAAAACTCCTTGCCTGAAATTCCTATTAAACTCCTTTCTATTCCTATTCCACAATTCCAGAGATCTGTCACTTTTAATTTATCCAAAGTTCTATTCAGATCCCCTTATTATGTTTTCAATATCCCCATAATTTAACTTTTTATTTAAGCATTTAGATGCTTTTCTTTTCAGGGCATATACTATTATCTATGGTGCCTTTACATATGATGTGGTTTCCTTTCTTGTCTCTTTTTTCCATGTTTATGTTTACTTCCAAGATCATGATGGCTATCCTTTCTTGCTGAATTCACCTGAAGCAAAATAGATTGTTTTAACCCTTTGAGTTCCAGTTGAATCTTTGTTTCATGTGTTTTTTGTAAACTACATATTCTTGAATTCTGCCTTCTAAACCATTCTGCTCTTATTTTATTTTATGAGTGAATTCATACCATTCATGTTGCTGATTATGATACCATATATATTTCTGTCCATCCTGTCCTCTTGTACTTTTTCCTCTCTTTACTCCCACTTGTCTTTTTATACATAAAAGAAAGAGTTTTTCCTCTTTTTACTCCCACATATTCCTTCCCCACCTTAGGAATTTGGTAAAATAGAGAAAATTTGTCTAATATTCATGATCTATAAACTACATGATCTTTCTTCCATCACCCTTCATCTCTTGCCCTTATTCTGCTCCTGATTACTGATTTTTTTTTTCTTTTTAATCTCCCATTCATGCTCCCCACTTCTTCCTTTTTTCTTTTGTTTCCTTTCTTTCTTTCCTTACTCCCTCCTTTCCTTCTATTTCCTTCCTTCCCTTCCTCTTTCTGTTCTTCTTCCTTGCTTTCTCTTCCTTCTTTCTTCCTCCTTTTCCTTTCTTCCTTCCTCTTCCTTTTTTCCTCTCTTCCCTCTCTCCTTTCCTTCCTTCTTTTTCTCCTTTCTTCCCTTCTTGCTTTTTTTCCTTTCCTCCCCCCTGTAATAGTAATATAAATTTGAAGATCTTTCCCACCCATTAATAGGCCCATGTGATTTACTTATGTCACAAGAAGTCTAAGTCACATGTGGTGGTAGGAGCTTGCTGAATGAGAGGAACAAGAAAGGGTGGAACAGGAAATACTCAGAGCAGTTAGAACTGAGGGAGAGAGAGGAGGTGTGCTAGCTGTGCTGTGAGTGTGTTTTTGGAAAGGCCCAAGCAGGGGGGAAGGTTATAGGATAGAGTGGTTCTCTGCTGTGATAATGCGTATTGAATTCTTTGATGCTTGGATGGATTGGACTTACTGGTTTGGGGACTTGGTTCTTTGGTGTCTGAATAAATGTTTTACTTCTTCTACCTTCTATATGGACAGTCTCTTGTATTTTGCGATACAGAACTACACAGGCATATTCACAATCATAGTAGATGTTGTGATTATTGCCTTGCTGATATACCCCTCTTGCTTTTCCCCCTCTCTTCATTCCTTTCTTCACTACTTCCTTGTTTTCCCTCCTTTCTTTTTTTTTGGGAGGGGGATATTTTTAAAAATATTTGTCAGGAAGAATTTTTCCCCTCTTTTCCTACCCCCAGAAAAAAATAAAAATACAAATCCTTATAACAAGAATAGTCAATCAAAATAAATATGTTGGCCATGTCCAAGAATGCTTTGTCTCACTATTATTACTCCATCACCTCTCTATCATCAAGTAGGTAACGTTCTTCATCTTTGATACTCTAGAATATTAGAGTTCTTAAATCTTTAAAATTGTTCATATTACAATATTGATGTTAGTATAAATTGTGCTCCTATGCCATAATTTGACAAGCCATTCCCCAAAGGATAGGCAAAAACCCTTACCTTCCATTTCTTTGCAAAAAAAAAAAACTGCTATAAAATGTTTTTGGACATGTGGGACCCTTTTCCTCTGTTTTCTCTATATATAGTGGTGGTATCACTGAGTTAAAGGTATGCAGTTAAGAGTTTTGGGAGCTAGTTCTAATTGCTTTCATCACTACTGTCTCCAACACCTGGCAAAGTGCAAGTCACCTTTGACTTACAACGTTTCCTATTTGGGTCTGATTGGTATTCTACGGGACTTTTTGGGATTCTGTAAAAGATCTTTCTCAAACAAGTTGTTGCTGTTGAAAACTTTAGGTGTTTTAAGCTTTTTTTTTTATTTTATTCACTGCTCCCTTAATTTAAAAGCCTTTTATTGTTTGCTAGAGTATTCTTGCCTTCTGCAGTTAGTTTCCCTGATGACTTTCTCCGGCCAACCTTTTCTGCATGTTGTCCCCTTGTGACCTGACCTCAGACATTTATGAATCTGGAAGGAGCAAAATATTCCAGAACTTGTGCCTTGTACTATCAACCCTAGAGAAGAGAAGAGTTTCTAGTTCTCCTTGAGGCCAGGCTAGTTCTTCAAAAACTCATTATGGAGAATTTCCAGAGACAAGGCCTTAAGATCCTGGGGTTGGGCCGATGGAGGCTGCAACAGGAGTTCCAAACTTATTGGGGAAATGACTCCGCTTGCCTCCTTCACGCGTTGCATTGGCCAGGACAGCCAACATGGAAGGAGTCGCCTTACGCAATGCTGAAGACTGGGAAGGGGCCTGCTGGCAGCTCAGGTTCCTCCAGCCACTTGGGCTCTGGAGATCCCTTCTGATTTCATTTTCAGTCACCGTTTTCGGAGAGTGGCGAACATCGTCGTCCAAAGCAACTGCTTGCCTCGGTCGTCTTCTTCAGACTGGGACCAAAGCGGCCAAGCGCCTTATATAAGCTCCAGCCTGACGTAGCAGAACCAATCCGCTCGCGGCTGGCCCGCTTGCCTGACAGCTCAGTGAGGCAGCGCTAGTTGTGCTTCTGCCGTTTCTCCCGAGGCGCGTAGCATCCTTCTCGGGGCGTCTTGCAACCCCTTTTCAGCATCCCCAAATCCAGGCCCTCTGTATCTTTGAATCCTCAAAAGGTTAGGGCAGAAGGCATTCAAGAAGGGAGTAAAAAATCAGAATAAGCAGAGATTTGCTTCCTTCTTTCAGGCCCCCTTGGCTCAAAATTGCCTTTCTGGGGATATTCAAATGATTTTCCTCACTTTTGGAAAAGCGAACTGAGACGCTCGAATACCAAGCTTATTCGTCTCAAGCCTGGGGCTGGAGGTTCTCTGGATCGGGTGAAAAACCCACGAGAAGACGCTGAAGAAACACAAAGACAGTGCATAGGTGATGTGAGGACTGATGGATTCTGTTACGTCAGGCTCTCTCCGCCTGAGGATTGATTCTATTCCGTCGGTTTAGCGACTATAAAGAGGCGGAGGCTGTGAAAGTGTGCAGTGAGAGGCTGCTTCTGGGAACTGGCGTTTGGGAAGATGCCTCGCGGAAAGAGCAGAGCTGCGCACAAGTCAAGCAGAGTCTTCAGCCTCAGCAGATTGAGACTATCCAGTTGCATGTTTGGGGTCCCCAGTAGCTCCAGGATTCGGAAGGAAGCTTCTCTAGCTGTTCTCAAAACTGAGATGGGAACGGAGGATGACATGGGCCACCGCAGCCACATCAACCGAGACGTCGAGACCATCGTCAGCTCAGGAGACCAGGTCACTGAGTGTGGAGTCTCCCCTCAGAACACGGTTGGAGTTGCCAAGACTGCCAAGCCAGGAAGAAAGGGAAAGCTGAAAAGGGGAAAGGCGTCAGGGCTCAAGAAGTGCCCTGGAAATGGGAAATCTGTGGCCCCTGTAGACTGCAAGCCTGAAAAGAGTGAAAATGCAATAATAGGCAAGCAGAATGAGGATTAAACGGAACTGAAGAAATCAGTCTTCTCTAAGGACTGAATTTTCCTAACCAAAGGCTCTTCTCAGAGCCACCCAAAAACTCATGAAAGAGCTAAACCTATTTAATTACTCTTTTTTATTCTCTGTTTTTGGAGAAACTCGTAAGAGGACAACTGGATTATTTTTCCATAACAAAAAAATATGAGAATAAGGTGAGTTGAGATTCACTGTACTCCAGGCCTTGGAAGGAAGTTGTATATAGCTAATGCCCATCTGAATAGGAAAGAGATAATTATTTAGCTGATATTTTGAAAAATGGAGTCGATTTCTGAGTTTTGGTAGAATTTGTCACCTTACAAACTAGCTTTCCTATTCCATTTTCTTGTTGGGAGCCTTCAAAAAACAAAGGAAACTTCCTAAGGGTAAGGCAATAATATTTGAGAATTACATGACACTTTAAAGTCGAAAGTGTTTTACATAATCTCATTTGAGACAATACTGTGAAGTAGGAGGACTTTACATGTGGAGGAAACTGAGACTACGAGAAGTCAGCTATAGTTACACAACGAGTAAGTGTCGGAACCATTTGAATTCGGATCTTCCTAACTCCAATTCCAACACGCTAATTGTACGTCTTAGTGCAGTGTTAGAGAACCCTGAGAATTAGATTGGTTTGCAGAGGAAAAGGGCAGAGCTGATTGTTGTGAGATGTTGTGACGGGCACAATTCATTTCATAATGTCTGACTTGTGTTTCTTACAACTCCTTATTTTGCATTTTAGAATTTGTAACTATAAGTGCTATCTATTTAACGACTTTGAAAAGTATAAATGTTTACTTCCTGTTTATATGTGTGTGTATGTATACACACATTCACACACATACACATTTATAAGGTAAGGGATTTGGACCTGTGATTTCACTGGTGTAGGAAACTCTTAGATGAAGAAACCCTCTGATGCTCTCTACCAATCAGGTCAGCATCTTCTCTTTATGATCTTAGGGGCAGCTAGGTGGCGCAGTGAATAGAGCACCAGCCCTGGAGGCAGGAGGACCTGAGTTCAAATGTGACCTCAGACACTTGACACACTTACTAGCTGTGTGACCTTGGGCAAGTCACTTAACCCCAATTTCCCTGCCTTCCCCCCTCAAAAAAAATTATCATCTTAGAAAGTTATCTGGAGTACTAAGAGGCGGCAGCTAGGCACAGGACTAGGCCTGGTTTTAAGAAGTCCTGAGTTCAAATTTGGCCTTAGACACTTATTCACTGTGATGGTAGACCAGCCACCAGTCACTCAATCTCTCATTTCCTTATCTGTAAGATGGGGGTCACTAAAAACACTGCCTGAGATTGTTGTGACGATAAAATGAGGTATATTTGTAAAGCCCTTAGCACAGTACCTGGCACATAGAAGACACTTAATGAATGCTTGTTTCCTTCTTCCTTGTCCCACCTAAATACATCCTCACTACCATGCCTTTCTATCTCTTCCATTACTTTGACTCGTAATCTCTTCTCATGTATGTCTAATTTCTTCCTCCTTTAGACCTAATAAACATGCTGTGGTCTAGCTTATTCTATAAAAATAAAAATCCTTTTGCCCCTCTGTCCCCTCAAGCTGTTACCCTATTTCTTTCTGTTCCCCTTCATGCCTTAACCTCTAGAAATAATTTATACTCATTGCCTCTACTTCCTTACTAATCACCTGTAATCTGTCATGTATTCCCACCACCCTATTGAAATAATTTTATCCAGTCACTTTTTTACCACTGTCCTCACTTTCCCCGAACTTTCTTCAGTATTTGCTATCTATCTCAACTGGTCTATTCTCTTTCCAAGCCAGCCTTCCTACTTTTTCCTAAGTGCTGTAAGAACAAGCATTGCTCTGATCATGGTATTACTCTATCCAAAAACCCTTAATGGTTCCTCATTACCTACTAAATAAAGTACAAACATTCAAGGTCTTCTGAAATCTAGTTCCAACTACCTATTCCAACCTTAACTGAAGACTTACGTTCATGGATTCTACATTCTAGCCAAAGTACATTCCATCCCCTTCTTTTTGTTTGTTTTGTCTTCCCCTGTCTCTGTGCCTTTTCTCATGTTTCCCTCATACCTCCATATCTCTCATTCTCTAAGCTATTTCTTTTTCCATAGCTCCTTTTTAAGTTCTCATCAGAGTCTCAGGAACACTTTTCTAAAGAGGGGCATTGGAAAGAAGCACTCAAGCCAGAGGAAGACTTTCTAGAGTTGTGTACTTGAACATCACACCCATTTTCAGGAGGGTGATGTATCCCTGATATGACTGACATATATCATGTATAATGAAGGCTGTCAACATAGGAATCATTTACTCAGACTTGAGTACAGATGGCATGGATTTCATGGCAGAGGTATTCATACCCGAGGCCAAATAAGGAAGAAAGCATGGGGTCATAGGAGTATGGATGTGACTTCCAGAGGGCTTTCATCGAAGCTGTAATATTAGGGTCTGACTGTTCAGGCTAGGCAGACAATAGACAACTTGGGAACCAGGTGTGGGAAGCCCTGGGCAATGTCATAGACTGTCACTGTGCTGTCTCTCCTTCTATATTCGGTCAGAGTTGGGTCCTTGGAAGTTAGAGCTCCTAGTTTCTGTTTTCATCTTGTGGCAAACTGGAATTGGAAATTTCTAGCGTACCATCCCTTTTTGTCTCAATCTTCCCTTGGGGAAAAAGGACACAATGAGACTTGATTTCCACTTGACCCACTCTCATCTTCCTCACACACTACAAAGAAGCCATGAGGTGGCAGAAATACCAGTGAGAACTCAGGGTGTCCATTCCACAGTGTGAATATTGTGGGGATATGCCTCAGAAACTATTTACCAGATTGCTGGAGTCCTGCAATGATCATTCCATGAGGTAGGCATCTGGCTTAGGCACTGACCACTGGGGCCCTTTGTCCTCTTCATCTCAACCACCAAAACTCAATATCCAAAGGATTTGTTCTTTACTTCTTATAGCATGAAAATCAAGCATAGAGATGGACCAGAGGAAGTCTATAGGAAGATTTGACTGGTCCTAATGGCACCTGAGAAGGTTGGGGGCAGTTCGAGGATTTCTCTAGAGATTAATTCTAGGGAAGAGACTGAAAAAAACCTAGTTTAGTCCAAATCCCTCGATACTTTAGTACCAGAGTGATCAGAATGCCCCTCCCATCCCTATTTCTCTCTCACCACAATCTTAGACCTCCCTTAGTGGCCAAGGAGTTCTGAAACCTTCACCCTCATCTTCAGTTGGACACTAGAATTCTTGTTTCTGTACTCAATCCTATTAAAGATATTCAGTAGGTGAGATGGGGGAAAGACCGTGTTCCCAATGTGGATTTTAAGGCCTATCTCTGGTCTCCATGACAATTTAAATCCCATTTGTAATATGCAATATTACATATATTATATCTCAGACTACAGAGGGATTTAATACAAATACATAAATACAAGAGTCATTTACCCAGTAAATAATTTTTTGAAAGATATGAAAAGGAAGTTACAAAAAGAAGAAATGAAAGCTATCAAGCATATGCATTTGTGATCCAATGAAATAAAAATCAAATTATATATGTTTATCCATATCCATATGTATATTATATATATAATATGTAAATCTGGAGTAGGGCATCTAAGAATTTGAATTCAAACCACTACCCCAGAGAATTCCCCTGTACCTTTACCCAGATGTGCCAGACCCAAGCAGCTGAATTAGGAGAACTGATTACCTCTGTGCTCCTTTCCCCTCCTCTGCTACAAGGAAACACACCTGGATAGGAGCTAGAACTGGACCACTTGGCTTGGGGCCCCACCTGGAAGTCCCCAAATCCCATATCCTTGACATGTTCCCCTTAACTGTGAATATTCCTGTGCCATAGGCAATGACATCACCTGGGAAGGGACCTTTGGACATAATTCCCCTACTTTCAGGTCATGAGATATAACTTTCTTACTCTGATTTCAGCATCTTCCTGAAGCTAAAAGACAAAAACTTTATCAGTGAGAATGGGTGAGTTTGGGGTGAGTGGAAAGAAAAGGGGTTGGGGTAAGGATTTTCTGTGCCTTCCCCCAGTCAGTATCAGAGTTGATAACTTCTACTAGTGAATGAGAGTAGCTAGCATGACCTCCGAAGGAAGACTGAATTCATCACTGACCATCACTAATAGTTACAAGGGCCTTCAGTTTTTTTTATCCTTTCCGTCATCAGGGTCGATTGACCTCAGTTGTTTTCCCTTCTCTGGCCCCTTTTATGCTCGTCAATGGGGCAAAATACTAATAATTAAGAAGGCTCTTTTGAAAAAACTATCTGTCCCATCTGAGCCCCCAGTGTCATTTCTTGGGCCATCTGAACTTGGGTGCATCAGCTGGGCTGGTCCTTGTTTGCAAGGCTGCTCTAAGACCTGGGCACTGTGTCTGCCTAAAGGGCATGAAGTGTCATCAGAAAAAGGAGAACAAGCCTTTACCTCAGCATTTTGACATGGTAGGGGAAGAAGGGAAGATTGCTTCCTCTGCTCCTCTGATAGATACCTGCCGGACCAGCACACAATATCTTGTAGCACAACCATCCTCAAGAACACCACACACGTCCCACCACCAAGGTTTTGTTGTTCTCTTGAGGTCCACCTTTCTCCCCCACCTCTACCCCACCAACCTGGAGGGTCAGACTTAGAGTTGGATTGTTCTCTCTACTGCAATCTTCCACCTTGTCTTACTCAACTGTTTTTTGCCCAGGTGAGAATATTCCTGATTATGTCTGAATGACCTACTAGGGATGACAAAATTCCTTGCCCTCCCTCTATCTCCCCATGCATTCTCAACTCTCTCTTCCCTCAGCACAACAGTTTTCACTTGTGCTCTGACAGTATATTATTTCTCCATCAGACTAGTCTCCTCCTCCCCAGAAATAATCCTGTTTCTCTACTGTAGTATTGATGTGATTGAAGATCTTCCCCACCCATTCAATAGGCCTCAGGTAGGCCTAGGTAGGAAAGCTTAATTATATCTTTGTTTGTAAGTAGGCCTAAAGCCCCTACTGACTAGGTGCTAAGCCAATGTGGGCATGACACCCTCAGGACCCTAAGGAGAGTTGTAAGACCAGAGCCAATAGTATGTGCACCGAATTCTAGTCAATCATGAATTCAGCCAATCAGAGACCTGAGTTCTAGCCAATCAGATGCCAGCTAGGACTGTATAAAAAGAGAGCCCAGAACTGAGAGCAGCAGAATTCAGAAGCAAACATCAAGAAGACATTGAGGTGCAGACATTGAAGGAGAGCCAGCATGGAGAGAGACTGCAGAACAGAGAGTGCAGAACAAGAGAACTGGGGAGATCAAAGAGCAAAATCTGCAGAGTGCTACTGGAATTGGAATTCAGCCCAAGGAGAAGGAGCAGGAATGTGGAGTCAACAGAGCTAAAGGGAGAGCACAGAGTGGAGAGTTAGGATTCATGAGTGATTGTTTACAGGAAGGTCCTAGCAGGGGGGAAGATTACAGAATGACTTGGTTCCTTGCTATAATACTGCGTCATAATTTCCTTGTTACCACATTGAGGTAGGCTTACTGGTTTTGGAATATAACTGCTACTATGTCGAATTTTGGGGGTATTGGTTCTTGGATTTGATCCTCTGGAGTCTAAATAAATGTCATACATCCTCTGCCTTCTACATAGAGTTTTTCATGCTTTGCGATTCTGAACCATTCAGGCATGTTTATGGTCATTTTCGAGGTTATAAATCTTGCCTTACTGATATATTTACTTTCCCTTTCCTCCAGCTCCAAAGACAGGACTTTGCACAATGCAAGAAGATGGCTAATGTTACTGACCATTTCAAACAGACTCTGACAGTCATGTACATTCCCCACCCAAGAGTCATATCTAGGAGAAATTTCTTCTACATCTGGATTAGAGCATTTATAACCAGTCATATGAGAGATTCAGAGGATTAAGAGGAGAGGGCTGGGGAAGGCCAATCTCAGATCTCTAAATCTCATTCCACTGAAGGTGTGGACATCAGCACCTGTCCTTCAATGTTAGGGTTTTGAGGTGGGAACAGGGTTGTGGTTAAGTCCCTGGGATAGTATCTGGTTGAAAACGCCCAAAGAGAAGATCTCTGTCTCCAGTCCTGTGGCAGCCCTTCCCTCTGTGTGCCCCACAGGGAATCTGAGCCAAAGGCAACCCCAGCAACTTGGGAGTAGACTGTGGCCAGACTGGCAGAAGCTGAGACTAGGCAGCCAGATCTGGCACAGCTTGGAGGAAGCAGCTAATCTGGGAGCCAGGGAATAAATTCCCCAAGCCCAGTGTCCCCAAAGGCACAAATCTGAGGCATGGACACTTAGTGGTATGGTGATTGTACCCAAGTGCTCACCCAGTGTCTAGAGAAAACTAACTGGGCTCTTTGAGCTTTGGGAGAGTAAATAGAATCACAAAATCTAAGAGCTGGAAGGAACCTTCAAGGCCATCCAACCCAACCCATATCCAAGCAAGGGACCAATCCACAACACTGCCAATAAGCAATGACCTTGGATTCTTCCTAGTCATCAAGGAAATGGACAAAACCACAAGGGATTGACTCAAGGATTTAGTGGGACAATTACTCCTCAGAGATGTTTGGGAGGCAGTGTGGGAGAGTGGCAAAAGAGTTCAATTACTGCCCTTGGCATTTGCTTGCTATGTCACAGTTTCCTCAACTGTAAAATGGGAAAAAAAATAATTACAGTACCTGCTACAGTTGTAAACTTCTGCCTCTCCTATGCACTCATCATATACTATTTTGTACTATATTTTCAGACCTGCCTTATTTCTCCTTCTAGATTTTAAGCTCCTTGAGGACAAAGAATTTATCTTATTCATCTTTATATCTCTCAACACCTAGCACTGTGTTTTGTATGTGCTTAAGCACATAGTATGTGCTTAACAAATGTTTTTAAATCAAATTGAATTAAACATGACAGGATTTTTCATTTTTAACTATTCTAGATTTGGTATCATATAAACAAAATCTAAGTGGCCAACAGACTGAGAGGGAAAGGTACAGGGCATGTCTGGGGTAGAAGCAGGGTGGGAAGTATCTGCAGGGACATCCAGTCTTCCTGAGTCAGGCCTACTGGAATAAAATCATACAACTAAATAAGACTTTGCAGGTGTCAGTGCTACAGGGCAAATATCCCTTGGCCCCATAGACTTATTCTACCCAGTTTATTAGGTTGTTTTCCTATCTTTTTTAGATGCTAAAGTCAGGTATAAAGCATCTATCCCATTAGCCTGTGGTAGAGACAGGGCTGACTGGTAGAAAGGGTGTGGAATTTGGAGTCAGAGGACCTGCATTCAAATCACAGCTCTGACATAGCACCTGTGTGAATTCTGGCACGTTGGGTAAAATTGGAAAATGAGGGCTTTTGTGACAGACAGAAGGGTTGGCCCTGTGCCCAGCCCTGGTCAAAAAGAGAGCAAAAGAAATAACCACTGGGCTAAGATAATATACCAAAGGAAGATTGGGGGGGGGGGTTGTTAGAGAGAGGGAGTGTCCATACCTCCCTTTGCAACTTTCTAAAAATATGCAGCACCTGGTAAGGGACAAGAAGATAAATAATCTAGTCAGAAGTTGAGAGGTCAAGAACTGGTGTCTCTGAAGTCCCATGGTTTCCAGTGAGTCACTCCTCCTATTTCACAATCTACATTTTTCTACCTTTAATGGGAGGAAGGGGGTCAATCAGTCAGGGAGGCTGAGAGAGAAGGTCAAATATAAAAGGGATGACTGACAAACCTATTAATTTGATGTTCAGTTTCTATTTTAAGTTTTTATCCTGTCTTTCAATTCCTTCTAAGTTATTGTTTACAAACAAGCAACTCTATCAAGTCAAGCTTGATTGTAATGATGTTAAGGAAGGGAAGGAGGGATGTTCATTTTTATTCACCTCTAGAGGGAAGAAAAAGTATTTTAAAAAGAAAAGTTTCTTATCATTGGAAGTAATCTATACATGTGGCTTGATGTACCCAGAAGGAGTGGAACTTGTGAGTCTGTATATGGCCTTTGTGGCACTGTCCCAGCAGAGACTGATCATCAGCAGGTAAGTTGACTCCAGTAGAGACACAGCAGCATAGAGGGATGTGCCAGTTTCTTCTGAACCTTAATTCCTGTGTTGGTAAGCAAAATGGGCTCCTTAGCACTTAGTTCAACAAGTGCCCTTGAAGAGTTTGGCCTTTGTTTGCTTTGAGTAATTCAGTGGATTTCATTGAGTCTTACTAGGTGCTAAGCCCCAGGCCCAAATCCCTATTAGGTGTAAAAACTATGTGGGTGTGGATTGGCAACTAAGGTGGGGCCCAAGGCGGGGCTAACTCCAGGGAGGGCCTAGTTTACATGTCTGGGACAGCAGACACTCTTAGACCACTTGGGTTTAAGTCTCCTCTTTGTGACGATTTTAGGTCATGTGGATGAGTCGCATGTGTGACTCACCCCTGACCCTGAAAAAGATATAAAACCAGGGGTTGGCTTTCTCATCTTTGGAGCTCTTACCCACAGCAGTGGTGGCTCTAGTGACTCTGGGTCAGCCCTAGTTATGAACTCCCGGGCTGAACCTAGATGTTGGTAACTATGAGTTGTATTGGGTCTGTCTGTTGATGTTTGTAATTTGTTTGTATTTTGCTCTGAAGTTCACGGTGCTGGTCTTTTTCCCCTGAACTAAGTGAATTGTATTTGTATGCTGAATTAAAGTAAGCTTGTCAACCCCTTAACATTGCTTTCCTTACTAAAGCAGATCAAAAGAACCTGTGCTTTTGCAGCGTGTTGACAGCTTTCTGGGTGCTGGTTGTTGGTGGATCTTACACCCCCACAGAAGCTGCTAGCCGGATTACTGAAACAACTGGGGACCAGGAAATTCTCACAAAAGATTATGCCCAATGTGTTGATCTGACTGAGCCAATAAAGTGTTAACGGTGTTAGCTATGTCAGTCCAATTGGATTTTCACAGCTTGAGTATGAACTAAGGAAGAAGCCCACACCACTTGATTGAGTAAGGTGGTTTCTTGGCAGGGATACTCAAAAAGAACATATGTATTCATTTTTACCTAAAGTTGCTTCTGGTCTCTAGATTCCTAAACATAATGGGAACATCATGTCATTAAAAACTAGTGGTCTTCCTCAAAGTGTTTGAATTGCAGTTAGGTTACTGGTAGACAAGATATGCAGTGTTAGAATTCAGGCTGTTATCTTCTAGCACAGGGGATTTTCCCCTGCTGTCTGAGGTGAAGTGATGTTGTGGGCTAGATAGATGTGCATTTTAAAAAATATAATTTCTAGTAGCATGACTTGACAAAAATTACAGTCCCAACCAGACTTTAGTGTAGTATACAGTGAAGAAAAACATTTTCAGGATTCTCTAATGGGGCCCTCAAATGAAACCATGTTCTCACAATTTACATCTAGACTAGTTTGTTTTTTACCTTTTTTTTTAACTTAGGGGTTGTTCAGAATGTATTATTCTCCATTCCTAGTAGGTAACCATAATAGAGGGTAGAAGGTATAGAGGGAGCAATGAGAAGAGAATATATTTTCTCCTCAAGTTATTAACAGAGCTCATTGGGAAAAGATGTTTTTGAGGCTCTGAAAAGGTGATGATTATACTTGTTACAAGGGAGGGCTTCTGCTTAGGGGTGCAGGGAAAGGGAAATAGCGTTCAGTGACAGAGATATTAAAAAAGAAGAGAGCATCATATAACATTTTAATAATACACAAAACAAAATGTTCATAAGTTTGTTTTAAAAAAAACTAGTCCAGGTATAAAATTTTAAGTTAAATATAGCCCCTCATACTTAAGACAGGGTTAGCAATTATGTCAAGCACCATTGGTTCCTCCACCCCCCATGCTCTTAGCTGAGAACCTTGCCTCATATTTCACTGAAAACATTGGAGCCATTTTCTTAGAGCCTCCTCTTCAACTTACATCTCACAGATGTTTTCTGCAACTCCCTCCGCCCTCACCCCTCTAACATAATGAGGTGACCCTTCTTGCCAAAACAAACCCCTTTACATGCACAAATGATCCCATTCCATCCCATCTTCATCAGATTCCCCCCTACTCTCCCCACTGGTGATCTCTCCTTGTCTAATGATAGCTTCCCTATGACCTACAAACACATCCTCCTCCATTTTCTAAAAACCCTCACATAATCCATTCATCCCCACTAGCCATCATTCCATTATCTCTCCTCTCATTTGTGGCTAAACTCCTTGAGAAGGCCTGCTACAACAATTGTCTTCACTTCCTTTTCTCTCATTCTCTTCTTAATTCTCTATCATCTGGTTTCTGACATCATAATTCACCTGAAACTACTCTCTCCAGATTGACCAATGACCTTTTTATTGCATAAGCAAATGGCATTTTCTCAGTCATTGTCCTCTCTGTAGCTTTGACATTGGCAATGGTCCTCCTGTCCTATGTCTTCCTGACTTCAGGCCCAGCACTCTATCCACTTTGCCACTTAGCTGCATTATTAAGTAGGAACTTAATAAATGTTTACTGACTATTCTTCCATTTAGCTTCATTGACTTTGACTTCTGGAAACATATATCTATATTTCACTTATGTAGAAAGTTATCAATAATATGGCTTGGTTTTTCCAGTAATATAATATCTTGTTTGTCATTGAGACAAAATTCTCACGTGGATGTCTGTTGGGGTCTGTTGCCCCCCCCCCCAACTCCCAGGCCTTTGTCCAGCAAAGGCCTGATCTCGCGGACAATGAATGAGGCGGGAGGCGAGATGGTTAGTAACTCCATTTATTGTTTCAGCAAGCAGGATTTTTATGCAGTACTAGCCTTCGTTACTGGGTGCAAGCAAGCTCGTACACGATCCTCTAAGCCTATCAGGAGCCTCAGGGCCATGCATCACAACTCGTGGACAACTCGTGTCCAGTGCTTATTTGGAAAGGGGGGCATGTGCTGTTCACAGCCTGCCTTATCAGAGGAGGAGCCGAGCTGGACTGTGTAGCCCCAGATTATTCCTTTTTTCCATTGGGCCTCAACTCCCAAGCTCATCAGGCTCTCAAGAGCCCCTTACAATTCCCCCTTTTTGTTTTTGCACCAAGAGTCAATGCATACCGAATCATTGGCTGTGTACAGGGCCCCAAGACACATCCTCAGCACTAAAGGAGTGCAACAGCATAGCAGAAGGGCAAGGCCCCCCACAATGGCCACAGTCTCAGCTGTAATGTTCTGATTATGAAATAAGGCTTAAACATAGCATTCATTATCCTAAGGACACAAGGTAGACAAAAACTTATTATGACCAAACAAAGAATGTAAGGTACTGTATGGAAAATAGTCAAGAATACATTACAAAATGGGTAAATGTTTTGAAAATATCAATAATTATTTGAAACTATCAATAATCAATAATTGTTTTGCTACTTCAATATTCCACTCAATCAGTATTCCACTCAATCCTCCCCCACCCCTTTTCTTTTATTTGCAGACACCTCACCAATATAGGTATATCCGAATTTTTTCCTTTAACTATCCCCTTGTAAGTAAACATGGGAAGGATTGATCGGCGCATTGACAAATCAAAGGGGGCAGGCCCCTTTGTGAATATAGATACATAGACTCAAAAAAGAAATAAAAATGTAATTGTCTCTTTAAGATTCAAAAAGTTCTTTTCGTATGCAGCTGTCTGGCAGAGGATATCGTTAATGAAATCTTCTAGTTCTTGGTATCTGTTCCAGTCATCTCCAGCACAGCATCTTCTTCTTCTTCCCTTCTTGCAGGAACTAGCTTTCTGTCCATTCTCCTACAAGAGTAATCTTAGCACAATTTTAAATTACCATTTCTAATCTTTATAACCCTGATCATTTTTACAAACTGAAAATTTGAACCATGGCTAATTGTCATATTTAAGAAATTCACATCAGAAACTATTGTTGTACACTTTACATACATCCATTATTAATTTCCTCATCAGGAGGATGAGATGTCACTTAAGGAATTAATAACAGGCTTCAGTACATACATAAATACATTAAATAGTCAATTTAACACAATGGATATAAAATCTTAACCTTTTAGCCATGCCATGTTTCTTTGATGGCCTATACAAAATAAACTACAAACCATTTTCTTATTAGCAACAAAACTTTAGACAAGCATGATATTAATCAAATAACAAAATAACATTCTCACATTGCTTAAGGAAAAGTGAGCCCTATGTGACTTGTATGCATTTCTACCCTTGTTCATGAAGCTTTACTAAGTTGGTGCAAAAGTCCATAAGTAACACTAATTCCAAAGTGTTATAACAAACAATATTCCTAGTTATTGCAGAATTTCTAGATATCACTAAGTTTCTTAGTCAAAAAGGTGTTGTAATGGAATCTCACATTGATAGCAGTAAGAGAGCGATCATGCTTTTAAAATCCTTTAAACAAAGAGAACATCTTAAGGTGAGTCTTAAGCAGTTTGCATAAATTTCTGCACATATCCTAGTTCTAGATAAAAATAATATTAGATTTCCCAGTAAGATAACACAAAAGAGCTCATATCTTACACTGACTACTTGCTCTGATCACGTAAACTTGCTATAGAAAGAAAAAAGCAGGGACTTGTGACATGCCAAATATGACAGGATAAAACATCCTTGGCTTTGTTTATAATCCAGATATAGTTATGATTCCTCAATTATGCAGTATCTCTTCCACCTCATTGCTACACTCAGAAATAGTTAGGTGGGAAACTTCCTTTCCAAAGGAACACAGGGGGAAACTGAGGCTGGGAGGATCCCATCCTAGACTAAGGCTAAGATTGTCCCCTCAGCTTTTTCCCAAATGCAGATCTCCACCTTTTACAGTATGGATAACATTCCTTCTGAGTAGCTTGTGGCATTTCTCTCAGATACTGATGTAATGTAGACAACTATACCCAGATTCAAACTCAAAACAAACTTAGTTATGGTCCCGAGTGCCTTTTCACCTTGAACAGCAAGTCCTACCAATCACAGCTTAGGGTCAGATACAGAGCTGCAATAAGCAATAAAGATTTACCAGGACTTAAATACATAAGGGATTTAATTAAGCATCTTTCATTCTCCACTTTAAACTTGTCCTGGTGTAAAAGCCAAATATTAGAATCCTTTCTATCTAAAGTACATAAACTTTAAGTTTCTCAGCAAGCTAAGTTCATTGTTTAGGATCTACATAACTCAAACAGGTTCTTTTTCTGGGGCCGATGACCTTGCCCATGCAGATAGTTTCCAGGGGCCTTGGCAATTTTACAAAATAAGGAGAAGTAACATGGTATCCAGGAAGGGGTTAATAGAAAAACCTTGAGTCTGTTTGCTATCTTTTGCTGTTTCTCTGAGCAGACTTATTCAAGGTCGAGCCTTTCTAAAAATCATGCAAAGGATTTTACAAAACTTTTCTTCATAAAAAAAGTATATATATATATGTACATATATATATATATCTTTCTCAGAAACAGCTTATAATTTATCCTGATATTATTATTAATTCCTAAGTGCTAAGCAATTCTTAAATTTTGATCACCAAACCTTTTCCACATAATTGGAAAAAAAAAAAGAAAACTAAACATACTATTGTAAATACTATCTCTAAGCAATAACATCAATAGCTTAATTAATGATCTCACAAATTTCCCAAATGATAGCAAAACAATTAAAGACAAAATTTGGTAATTTAAGATTTCTTAAATTACAATTCTTAACCTAATAACATTTAGATTATAAAAGAAATTGCTTTTCTAACAACACAGATGATACAGCTGCTTACCAATTTATGCAATAAGAAAAATTTTAGAAATATAACAAAATCACAAACAATTATCATCTATTTAAACTTGAAAACCAAAACCAATTAATTTCCATTTTGGTGGCTTTACCTCAGTCAGATATGACCCCAAATTACCTGATACAGAGAATCATTCATCTCATCATCAAAACTTCACATTAAAGAAAATCCACATAAAGTTAATGAATATGAAGCAATTATTTTTAACTTAAAACAGTTTACATTCAAATAGCATTTATTTTATGCCAAGCATTGTGCCAAGCACCTTTACAATCATGTGATCTTTGTAATATCCCTGGGAATGGATTCCACCACCATCCCCTTATTGAACAGTAAACTACAGTAAATAGAATTTTCTTGGGGCTATATAGTTAATAAATTTCTCAATGCCAAATAACAATATGCACTTTTTAAATTATTCAAATATGAATTTCTAAGTTCCATTCACATTTTTCTTGGGAAAGTTTTACAAATAGTTAGCAATCACCTATTACAATTAGATCAGTTTAAAATGTGCTGGGCCAGTATTCTAACTACTTCTTTTGCCCCAGGTAAAAAGGAAGCCTAAGAAATTTGAATCATTGCTAACAAGGTATAGTTAGTTTCCCTTCCAGGGAGAGGGGGTTGATAATTAATTGAACAGCAATAATAATAACTCACAAAAATCAATATCATTACCTTAATCAATATCCATATAAAATTTAATAGAACCCACCCACAAATCTAGCTCAAAAGGTGGGTGGACATAATTTCTTTTATCTCTTCAGAACTTTATTGGTTTTTAACATTAAAACAGTAATCCCAAATAACCTAGTTAACAATCTTACAAATTTCATAAGTGCTGGCTGAATTGTTTTAGTTGTGACCTTAACAAGACTGGGTTAACAAGGCTGAGAAAGTAACTTCACCAGTTTTACACAATTGTTTTCATTTTGTAGTTTCAACAAAATTCAGATTAAAGATTGCTTTGTCTAACATCATTTCTAGTCTCTTAAGTTTTACAATATAGGAGAATTTTACTACAATTTAGAAGTACAATAACAGCACAAACAGAAAAATTTCAGATGACATTAATTGCATTCCCAAATCATTACATACATTAGGTTTACCAAGCATAGAGGCTTTTCTTCTCCTCATAGTTGCAGAGCCTGGCTGTGGACTGGGGGGTGCTGGGAAGCTGCAGAATCCAGCACCTGAATTAAAGTTCTAAGGAATCATTGAGGAGGGTCCCTGAGGGACCTTTACTTTCTAATAGGGGTTGCTGGGTTTGGAAGACTAGGAGCAAAAATTCTAAGTTCCGGTGGTATGGGAGCAAGGACTTGGGGGATTGGGAGGAGAGGTTCCTCTGTTTACCTATTGCCTAGAAGTGTGGGCTTCAGGGTGCCCAGAGGTCCCCAATATAGCTGCTATGCCTCCCCACTTTTTCTTTTCCAGGTGGGGGAGGGTAACTCAAATTCCTTACCGTAACTCTCTTCCCTTATCTGATCTGGGATGAGAGAAGTTTGTTTTAGCTGCTCTAATTTTCACTCAAGTAAACTTCACTTTTGTGTTCACTCCTTAAAAACTTTTTTGAAAGTGAGAACTTTGTATTTGCCAGTCAAAAGTGAGTGGGACTCTGGAAAAGATCCACTGGTGCCATGTCCCTTCTCCTTGTACTGGGGAACTCAAAGTGTCTTTTTTTCAGATCTATGCAATTTCCCAATTTGTCTTAGTGCCAAATAGTATAAGAAATTCTGACTTTATCTTAAGCATCAAAACAGGAGTGAGACATTTCATTTAAATTTCAGGGAAAAGGTCCCCGCCTCCTTTCTTATCTCTCTTCACACTCCAAATTGGCCAGATTTGGAATGAAGGGAAAAAGAAAGAGCATTATTTCCAACAACGTTAAACTGTTAAACAAGAAGACATTTTTCTCTCTCTTTCTCTTTCCCCCGCCCTCCTGCTCCTCTGAAGAGACTGGAGTCAGTGAGGGACAGAAAGAGATAGTGGACATTATAGTGTGTCAGGTTACACACATACAGAAACTCAGATACAGAACACAGACACAGAGACAAAAACACAGAGAGCATTTTTTGAATCCTATACACAAATTGCTTGACCCTCTGATGTAACGGAGGCCAGGTGCCATGCTTTATTGGGGTCGTGGAGACCCTGCTTTTAAGATGATCTGGGGCAGATCCCTGATTGGTCTCTTCCAGTTGTTTAAGAGACATCTTTCTCTTACTAACTTCTTCAGACCTTTCATATAATGTATTTTATGTTCCCAAATGCATGGATTGGATTTATATTGAGGAGTTGGGGAAGGGGCTGAAGGGGACTTCATTCTTTCCTCCGGATCATATATTAAGTTGCCTTTTTCTGGTATCTTGTCCTTGGAGTCTACCAAGTGTGCAAGTTCCTCCTCTTGCTCTGTTCCGGTAGCCACATCTGTAATTCGGGGAGTGATTGTACACCCCTGATCCTTGGCCGTCTTGTATATGATTCTTATGAATGTGGCCCGATCCGCGGCGGTTCCTAAGGACTCTGCCTGCCCCATGATAAGGAAAATCCTTACCTCATCAGCATAGAAGCCGGGTTGCCCGTGGAGACAGGAGGGTCCCTCCCGCTGAGAAATTAAATTCATCCCAAGGCTGTGCACGTGCAGTCTGCCCTTCTGCTCTTCTCCATCCTCGCACAGGAAGGAGGCACCTTGGGGATCGTGGGGGCACACATGTGGCTTCATGTGGGGCTCCATGTTTGGGCACCACTTGTTGGGGTCTGTTGCCGCCCCCCCCCCACTCCCAGGGCTTTGTCCAGCTAAGGCCTGATCTCGCGGACAATGAATGAGGCAGGAGATGAGATGGTTAGTAACTCCATTTATTGTTTCAGCAAGCAGGATTTTTATGCAGTACTAGCCTTCATTACTGGGTGCAAGCAAGCTCGTACACGATCCTCTAAGCCTATCAGGAGCCCCAGGGCCATGCATCACAGCTCGTGGACGACTCATGTCCAGTGCTTATTTGGAAAGGGGGGCATGTGCTGTTCACAGCCTTCCTTATCAGAGGAGGAGGAGCCGAGCCGGACTGTGTAGCCCCAGATAATTCCTTTTTTCCATGGGACTGTCCTTGGGCCTCAACTCCCAAGTTCATCAGGCTCTCAAGAGCCCCTTACAGATGTCAAGTAGAAGTGAGCCAGAAAGGACTAAGGGCTGTTTTATATTTTTCTTTGTTTCGTGAGTCATCATTGCCAAAGAGTTTGTTTTCTATTAGTCAAACTGCTGTTAATCACACTTAACTAGGCAGGCTGTTCTTTAGATAGCAAATGCGGCCTGATCCTGGACCATACTCAGAGATTTTCTAGTTTGGTAGAACTTACCAAAGTTTATGCTCCAGTGGCATGGTCTTGGAGACTGGGAAGTCAGCGTGACCAAAGCTGGAATTATGGTAGCAGCTGCCCAAATTGCGGTTTGTCATCCTCTGGTGGATAAAGCACTGGACCTGGAGTCAGGAAGACCTAAATTCAAATCTGGCCTCATATACTGCATGACCCTGCATGACCCTGGGCAAGTCGCTTAACCGCTATTTGCCTCAGTTTCCTCATCTGCATAGTGGGGATGATAACAGCACCTGTTTCCCAGGGTTGTTGTGAGAATCAAGTGAGATAATAATTGTAAAGTGATTACCACTTAGCTTAGTGCCTGGCACATAGTAAGTGCTATATACAGGTCCATCGTCATCATCATTATTAGTCACCCAAGATTACCTTAAATTTTATCTTCCCCACTAGGTTTTGTTTCTGTCCAGAATTAGCTTACCTTTAGGTGCCCCTATGTGAAAAGGGTCTCTGTAGCTTAGATAACCTTTTTGGTTTTTTAATAACTAAACTCCTGGCGTATTGCAGTTTCATATCTTAACTCTTTCTGAATTAGATTTAAGCGAGGCAGAGTTGCACAAAGTCGATAGCCTCACTCTCTCTTCCAAACATTGAAATCCAGTGCCAAGAAAAAGCTCAGGACAACTGGTAATGGCCCGGGATGCAGTCTAGGTTTACTAGGGTGTGGCTGCTAGCCATGCTACAGCTTCTTGGAGTCACAGG
Source organism: Trichosurus vulpecula (assembly GCF_011100635.1). Taxonomy (NCBI): domain Eukaryota; kingdom Metazoa; phylum Chordata; class Mammalia; order Diprotodontia; family Phalangeridae; genus Trichosurus; species Trichosurus vulpecula. The sequence goes on along the minus strand of NC_050577.1, from coordinate 277,503,088 downwards.
TAAGAGTTGAGTGCCAAGTGGACACCAAAGGTTTTGGGTGAGCAGCCCTGAAAAGGACTTGGCAAGCCCTCACACCACAGGTGCTAGTCTTCCTTGAACATCCCATGTACCCCATTTCTATATGTCATGCTCCTAGGCCCAAACCAATGACAGCTGGTATAAACTCCATTTGGGGGTAAGTGTCATCTGGTCTTGTGAGGTTTGGTGGGTTGGCTAGTCAGTTTTATTTCTTAAATGAAGAGAAGAGTCAGCATTTTATAAAGAGTCTGCCTTTTTAAAAAAAATTTTCCCTCTTTTTAGGCAAGTCTTCATTAAGCTTTTTAAACTACATGGTTAACATTTTAAACATGTTTTTAGAAACAGCAAACATACAACAAAAGAGTCTTAGCCATATGAAATTCCTGAATTTTTATCTACCCCATTTTAGAAAACCTGGCACAGAGCAGCCGTTACGACCGTTGTGAATGTAATTCCAGTTGTACTGTGGATGTGCAAAAGGATTCTTCTTGCAAGGACATTTTGTACCTTAAAAAGAAGTGATATCCAGATATTTGCTAGTGGAACATAGAGCCAATTACTAAAGAGAGATTTTATGTAGTAATTTTCCTTTCATTTTTATGATCTTTTAAAAATTACTTATTTACATGTTGTGTAAATGAGTTTAGTGGCATTTGGCACCAGTGAATCTGCTTTCTTGTATAAAGTACTTGAATATGTTTTTTTTTTAATCCTATGATATACACAACACCTTTGTGCTATACTTCCGAATCTGTAAATCTCATTTTGAGCCTTACAGATGTTTGTTGATACGATATAGTGTTGTTCAGTCATTTCAGTCATGTCTGACCATGACCCCATTTGGGTTTTTTTTTGGAAAAGATACTGGAGTGACTTGCCATTTCCTTCTCTAGTTCATTTTACAGATGAGGAAACTGAGGCAAACAGGGCAAAGTGACTTGCCTGCTAGTAGTGTCTGAGGCCAGATTTTATCTCAGGAAGAAGTCTTCCTGACCTCAGGCCTGACATTCTATCCACTTTGTGACCTAGCTGCCCTGTATATGTAATACAATGGCATGCTAAATATTTAAAGAAAACAGTGAAACAGCATTCCAAATGAAAAACAACTTATTAATTATCGTCTTGTGGAATGGCATGTGTATTTAAACTTTCAACAAACAAGAAAGATATGATATTAGATTGTATGAAAGAACATTGTAAAATATCAGTGTTATCTATTTGCTCAGTGATCTTAGACTTCTAAAATGAGGGAGTTGGGATAAGTACTCTCTGTTCTTTTCAAGCTCTAAGATGTTATGATTGTAAGAGTCTTTTGTAACTATAAAGGTACCTAGGCAAGCTTTTTCAATCAAGTAATGTTCCCATTTCTACAGGCAGTTTTAGTATCAAAGTGATGAACTAGTTCTCTATTATAAAAGGTTGTTTCTAGGGGCAGCTAGGTGGCACAGTGAGTAGAGCACCGGCCCTGGAGTCAGGAGGACCTGAGTTCAAATCCAGCCTCAGACACTTGACACACTTACTAGCTGTGTGACCTTGGGCCAGTCACTTAACCCCAATTGCCCTGCCTTCCCCTCTCCAAAAAAAGAAAAAGAAAGAGAAAAAAAAAAAAAGGTTGTTTCTAGCCTGGAAAAGATAAGACTTAGGAGAAGTAAGAAGACTTAGAAATCTTATCTGTCTTCAAGTATCTGAAGGGCTGTCATGTAGAAAAAGAAGAGTTGCTCTGCTTAGTTCCTTAAGGTAGCACTAAGAACAACTAATGAAAGAAAGAATTAACCATATTCTAAGAAATTGATCCTTGAAAGCCCAACATTTAACTAAAAAAAGGGGCAAAGGGAGGACTGATAATGAGGTGTTTAACTATACAAATGTGGTCATGCCAAGTGATCCCTTCATGAGGTATAAACACGTCCCTTGAGTAGATTTTAAAGGGAGTAATAAGAAAGAATAAACAGTAACAGACCATCCACCACCTTCCCACCCCAAAGAGACCAGTCAGTGGAAAATGAACTCAGATCTTCTCAAGATGTAATAGGAGACACCAGAAGCTGAAGAAGGGAAGACCATCAGAAACTACATGGAGCTAGAAGAATAGAAAGGTGAGCAGAACCACCTACCCCTAAGAAAAGATCATAGGTGACTCTGGGATTGAGGCTCTTGGGACCAATCAACAAGCATAAGGAGTGTCAGGACAGATGCACTGTTGCTGAAGCCTGCTACTAGACTCCAGCATGGTGATATTGTGTCTCGCTTGAGCTGTTTCACGGGGAAAGGGGAAAGGAAAACAATCATTTATTAAGCACCTACTATGTGCCAGGTACTGTGTTAAGCATTTTACAAATAATCTGTCATGGAAACCCAAAACCTTTCCCTGCAGGCACAGGGAGAGTGTTTACCATTCTTTGTTTTAGGCAGTTACTTTCCATTTATAAATGCCATTAACCACAGGCCTTTGCTAGTCTGGTTGTAGTTATTGCAACTGTAGTTGGGAGGAGGTATGAGAAGAGCATCCTCAGAGCAGGAAGAGAAATAGATCTAACGGTGACACATTTTATCAGAGTGCTGTCTCTGGCTGGGGAGTTGGAACATGAGAGAGAATTACAGATCCTCTAACACAATGTGCCCAGAGCATGAAGGTTTACACCGTGAAACCTTTTTAGGTGAGCCAGCAGTAGGGTGGATGGGGGACAAATAGGGGTAGCTGAATAGCCCTGCTCCCCACACCTCCCCGGCTCTGCTACACAAGTGAAAACCACCCAACAATGAGTCTTATCCAAAAGTGGATAAGGTACCATAGCACAGAGGATACAAGACCAGTTCTGGAGTCAAGATCACCTGGGCTTAAGTTCTACCTTTCTCATGTACTGGCTGTGTGATTCTGTCCTCTCAGTGTCCCCTCCACCCCCACCCCAGACAACTCTAAAATGACAAGTTGCAGCACATTTGTTGATCTGAATTAGTGGATAGACTTTCTTTCCTGTCTATACCAATGAAGTCACAGGCCTAGAGAGAAAGCATATTGGCCTGTTTTATGAAGTAGTGAGCCTTCCATCACTAGTGGTCTTCAAGTGCCCTGTACCTTAAACTCTGGAGCTCATAGATTGGACTATAGGTCCCTGCCCTCCTAGCACAGAGTGAATGTAAATACCAAACAGCAACTGTTTCTCTTTTGGCCAGGAACCCCAAGGGTCTTCCCCTTCCAGTTTGATTTTTTTTTGAGTTTTGATTAAAGGGGCCATCCCTTGATTTGCTTCTTAAAGAGGCCTATTCACTGAATGGGTGTTACCTCACTCAAAGTGAGAACCTGAAAAGACCTTAGCATGAAAGGGCCAGGGTCTCCTAATGCATCCTGGCCCATCTCCAGTCATCCTGGTGAATATCTGGCCACTGGACCCAGATGGCTCTGGAGGAGAAAGTGAGGCTGGTGACCTTGCACAGCCCTCCCTCACTCAAATCAAAGTCAACTGCAAGTCATGTCATCATTTCCCTGATGTCATGGTCCTCTTTGAGAATGAAGGACAAACACAACAAACAACAACAATCAAGTGCCCTGAGTTCCTATATCATAACAACAGAGGTTAGTCAACTACAGGTATCTGTAAGTAAAAACCCCTGAGCGATAGCCCTACCCACTTTTAGTTGAAAACAATAAGAAACTGAACTGTCCTGCCCTTGAGGACTGATACAGAGAAATGGAGGGACTGGGCATTGAGAATGTGCACGCTGGAGATACTGACATTGACTAGCTTTGATTCATTTCCGATTAAAATTCTTTAAAGTATATCTTGTAAATGACCTCAAGTGAAACTCAGCAGAAAAGGGATCAATGGGAAGAACCAATGGGATGAGGGCCTGAACCCTCATACTTTGTTAGATGATATAAATATATTTGAAAGACTAATGTAAGAACATGGCCAGAAAGGGTGAATGCATGACATACCTGCTGCTCTAAGAGTTGGAGAAAGACAGCGAGAGCATGGCAGATGAGTCCCCTTTCATGCTGACTGGTGTATTATCATAAAGCCTGTTATTTAATCTGCCCGGGGAATAGCTCACTCACACATCTCATAGCCCTATCAGGAAGTCCTAAAATGTCCATCTTTCTTATTACACTTGTAGTCCTTTCTATTCCTCTTTACTTAACAGAGATGGAAAACAGCTGGTGAGAGGATCTGTGCCCACCCTTCCACCCTATTCCTCACTGTCTGCCTGAGATCCATTCCTCCAGTAAACATGATGGGGTACTTGTGCTTGGACCCTAATTCTAACATCACATTTCCCCTTAGTCTCTGCTTGGGTGCCTGTGTTTGAACTCCAGGTCTAAAATCACATCTCTCCCTAGCTTCAGAGCATTGGCCCTAGCAGTCCCTCTCTCTAGCTAAAGGGCAGTGTGCCCCAAACTTATCTCTGCTTCTTCCTCAATAAGCAGCTATGCCCAGTTATAGATTGATTCCAGGTGTTGATAACTGACTATACACTGAGTCTAGCATATGTTCTAGACATAGTCAAATGTATACTCCCTTACATTAATCTTGTCTAACAAAACTTGTGATGGAGTCCACCTGGATATTCCCAGTCAGCCATGAACTTTTTGTGACTTAGTGATGTTTCACAGTCAAAACCACACCTATAGGTAGCACACCTCCCACCTTGGGCTATTTCCCAGTGAACTCTGGGTAAGATACCCACAGAGTAGATACAAAAAGTGCATGTTCCTTTAAGAACTAACCACGCCTTAACCACTCCCTAATCCCACCCCAAAATATCTTATTGACAGATTTCATCCCTAAATCTTGTACTTAAACTTTCCCTGTAGCCCTGTATGGTTGCAGGTTCCCTAAGAACTCTTGCCAGCTGGAAAAGTGTAATAAATCTTTGCCTCCTTGACTTAAAGAGTGCTTGGGTCCACAAATTCATTCCAGGTGACCTGGGAACTTTGGTTTGGGATTCCTACACCCCTGGGGTTCATTTATCCCTCAACAAACATATACAGCCACTCAGAGATAAACATTTTATTCAAGACAGATAGTGAAGTATCCCTAGTTGCTATGGAGGAAGTGGCCTTAGGAGAACACTGGGCAAGGTGAGAGTCCACTGAAGTAGCAACTCATTGTTCTAGAAAACAATGCCCATAGTGGTGCCCATAGTGTCATTCCTTGCTGAGAAGCAGGGTGTAAGGGTCTCAGAGCAAGCATCTTGGAGTCACTTAATCCAAGGGGAAGGTTCCAATAGAAGAAATAAGGAAGGGGCATTGAGAACAGCATTGGCCTAGCAGTTCCACTGGTCCAGGTTCTCACGGCAGAATGTGTTATGGGCCTTCCTAAGAAAGGAAAGAAAGAAGGCAACCTGGTTAACAGCCCTGGTCCAGGCCAAGAATGAGGGAAGAGGAAGCTTGGTGGGGATGGTTCTATCTTGACCCAGCACTTGGGTGGGAAGAGGAAGTGGGATGGGTCTAATCAGTATTCCCAGACTGATTATAAGAGACAGCATCTAATCATGGATCATGAGCCACTGCCTAAGCATATTCTGGAGCTATAGAGGACAGTTGGATGATGACTGATACTCAGTTTAGGATCAAGGTCTGAGAGTGAGCAAGGAGAATAAGGGGGGAGGGGAATAGGTATAGAAATGGAAGAAGCCATGTGAAGGGAAAGCTGGTTCTCAGCTTTCTGGTGGGGACTCCATGCCAGAGGATTTGGTGGGTGAAAGCCACTAGATGAAGACGTAGAGACCTGAAACTGTTATGTTATGTTCCTGTTGGATCCAAAGGCTAGGAGATCTGGGGCCAGAGTGAAGGGAATATTTAAAGCAGGTAAAGAATGGAGGTATGTTTTACCAGTGGTCAAGTCTTTCAGGTAGCTGCAGGATCTTCTTGGCACACACAATGTCATCAGTAATGTCATCATCAAGGAGTTCTGGCATTAGAGAAGAAGAAGGGAACTAAAGAATGTTGCTCAGAAAGAGGAGCCCTCCCAAGTTCCCTTGTTACTAAAAATGGAACTGGAACCATCCCCGGCCTAGCACTGGTGCTGCCTTGAGACTTTGTATTGGATCTCCTGTCCCTACATAGAGAGTGTATCTGGTGCTCTCTGGGAAAAGAGAATACTTAAGGACCTTTCCAGAGAGTGAGCTCATCCTGAGGAGCCAGTGTCATTCAAGAAATGAAATATGTCAGTTCCCAAGTTTCTGACCAGCTCTTTTTGCTTGCCCCTGAATCTTGAGACCTTAGCTAGGAAAAATGGGGACAGTGCCGATGCAAAGATTATCTATGCAAGGCCCACAGTTAAGGCTAAGATCCCACCAGCAGAATTGGTCGGCAATGATGCAAAAGAGAATACTTCCAAAACAGCTCAAAGGAAAGCTATTAGAGACCGGGGATTAAAAGAGCAGGAAGAGAGCATGAGATTACTCACTAGAGCAAAGAATGCCACAGACACTTCTTTCTACATCTTCCTGCTTTTCAGCGCACCAGCCGTTGCTGCTGATCTGGAATATTCCATATTCTTTGTGGTTGTTGTTATCGACTTCAGTTTCAGTGCTAAAGCCACTGCTATGGAACATGGTACAGATCACTAAGGGAAATAAAGTGAGAGGTGAAACAGACCTCCAGGCTGGATAGAGATGGAACTCAGAGGCCCCCAGTCTAGTTAAGTTGGGGGTGGGGAAGCCAAAGGACGGCAGAGAACCAAAGAGAGGTGTACAGAGAGAGGAGAAAATGGAGGAAGAGAGTGAGGGAAGAGGGAAGGAGAGGGAAGGGAATGATTAATAGGTGGATCAAAACAAATCTAGGTAGAGTTTGGAATAGATGACCTCTGATATTCCTTCTAACTTCAAGTTTATGATTTGAGAAGAAGGGGAAGGGAAAGAAGAACGTAAGGGAAAAGGAGAGGTAGATGGGAAACTTCTTATAAGTAAGAATAGTAGGGGAGGAAAAGGAAGAAAGAAAAGAGAAAGGGAAGGGAAGAAAAGATGGAGAGGAAGAACAGGTAGAAGGCAAACAGGAGAAAACAAGGAGAAGAGAAGGAAATTAATTAATGGGGGCACTGGTGAAAATTTACAAGGTTCCATTTGTAGACAAGAGTCATGATTTAAATAGATTACATGGATTTTGACATCCCATTTCAACTAGAATTCTATACTTGGGATAACTATAAAATTATAGTTGAAATTATTTCAACTGTAATTTCAACTATGATTCAAAAAGAGAGTGACAGAGAGGCAAGGAGGAGAGGAAAAAGGAGAAGATGGAATTAAATAATAAGAACATTTATGATCATTTGTAAAAGACTCATGATTTGGCTGAGGGTTAGATTAGATGACTTCTGGGGTCCCTTTACAACTGCGCTTCTAAAGTTCAGAGAAAAAGAGGAGAAGAAAGAAAAGAGAGAAGAGGGAAGTAATTAATAACAGAAGAGAAGAAAGTAGGGGAGAAGAAAAGGGAGGAGAGGAGACAACACTGAAAAGGTTTGAAGACAGACAAGGGTAGAGAAAACTCACATTCAGGCAGAGAGATAACTTTGTCAACGCCACGTTCTCTCAATATCTGGTTCAGTTCACATTTCCCATAGTCTTTGGCCTGGGTGGCTGGGAGCACAACGCCAAGCAAGAGCAGAGGAAGCAGAGACATCATCTTGGCTGTTTCAGGGGTCTGGAACATGGAACCACTGGGAGCCGCCTGCTTTTATCCTGATCCTGTACCATGCGGGAGGTGGGGAAGAGCTCAAGTAACCTTGTTAAAAAAAAAAAAAAGGCACTGCCCCCAGGAAGAAGATGGTGGAGGGACTGATAGATCAGCTCTCTTTCCTAATACTTTCCCTATCCCAGCCTCACCCACACTGGCCCCATTCTTTGTCCCTGAGGCACCTTATTTCCTGTTGGCCTCATTCTTAGATCTTTGTTTATTGTAGCTTTAGTTCTAGGAATCAGGGCTTGCCTACCTTGTTATTAAAGCTAAGAAAGCAAGCCTCCAGGTAGACATGGTTGATAGAAGAAGGGTAGGCGAGAATACTATAGTGTGTCTAAGAGAACTCTCTGCAGTGTTCCAACAGTGACTCCTTCCTACAAAAGCCTCATTTTGTACCTTCCATCTCCAATTCAGAGCCCTCTCTGTTTCAAGAGAGGGAGCTTCCACAGAGGACAGGGAAGGAAGCAGAAGAATAATAGACAAATATCCTGGGTGTGTGGTATTTATTGGACAAGAGCAAGGTCTAGAGATCCTAGGGTCTAGAGCCTAATTAATCCCTCTCCATCTCTTCTCATAATCCAAGCCTTGTCAATTCTACTTCCACAGCATTGCTCACACCAACTCTTCACTCATACAACTGCCATCCTAGTTCAGGACTTTGGCATCTCTTACCTGGATTATTACATTCACCTCCTAATTGGTCTCCCTCCTTCCAGGCTCTCCCCAGTGTCATACATCCTCCACACAGTTTTCAAATTGGCATTTCTTTCTTTTTTAAATTTTTTTTTAATTTTTAGCTTTCAATATTCACTTCCATAAGATTTCAAGTTCCAAATTTTCTCCTCATCTCTCCCCTCCTCCACCTTAAGATGGTGTGTAATTTGATATAGGCTCTACATATACATTCATATTGAACCTATTTTCACATTAGTCATGTTATAAAGAAGAATTAGAACCAATGGGAGAAACCACGAGAAAGAAGAAACAAAAAAAGAGAGAGCAAATAATATGCTTCAATCTGCATTCGGCCTCCATAGTTCTTTTTCTGGATGTGAACAGCATTATCCACCATGAGTCCCTTGGAGTTATTTTGGATCCTTGCATTGGTAAGAAGAGTTAAGTTGCCTTCCGGTCCGAGCTGTAGCAAGCGGCTATGCAAGCAGTGACAAGTTCCCCAGCTTTTGGCCCTTTCTAAATGGCTTTCTTCCTCCCACTCAAACACCTTCCCCCTCTGTAACCATGACAGAACAGGCCATCTCCTTCGCCTAGGATTTCCTGGCTGGTGGCATCGCCAGTGCCATCTCCAAGACTGCGGTGGCCCCCATCGAGAGAGTTAAGCTACTATTGCAGGTGCAGCATGCAAGTAAACAAATTGCTGCAGATAAGCAATACAAAGGCATAGTGGATTGTATAGTCCAAATTCCTAAGAAACAAGGGGTGCTTTCCTTCTGGCAGGGTAACTTAGCAAATGTCATCAGATATTTCCCCACCCGGGTCCTTCACATTGCCTTTAAGGATAAGTATAAGCAGGTGTTTTTGGGAGGAGTGGACAAGCACACACAGTTTTGGCGGCATTTTGCTGGCAATCTCGCCTCTGGCGGTGCAGCTGGAGCCACTTCTCTCTGTCCCCATGGATTTTGCGAGAACCCGCTTGGCAGCTGATGTTGGGAAATGTGGCACTGAGAGAGAATTCAAAGGCCTGGGAGACTGCTTTGTGAAAATCACCAAGTCTGATGGAATTTGTGGCTTGAATCAAGGTTTCAATGTCTCAGTGTAGGGTATCATTATCTATAGAGCAGCTTACTTTGGAATCTATGATACAGCAAAGGCATGCTCCCAGATCCTAAGAACACTCATACTGTGATAAGCTGGGTGAATGCGCAGTCAGTGACTGCTGTAGCAGGTGTGGTCTCCTATCCTTTTGAGACAATAAGGCGGCCAATGCTGATGCAGTCTGGGCACAAAGGAGCTGTTATCATTGTACACTGGGACAACTGACTGCTGGAAGAAGATTGCTAAAGACGAGGGCAGCAAAGCTTTCTTCAAGGGTGCCTGGTCCAATGTTCATAGAGGCATGGGTGGAGCTTTCATGCTTGTCCTGTACGATGAACTGAAGAAAGTAATCTAAGTACATCCTAACTAAAAAAGGAACCAGTGAATATAGATCACGTAGAATACTTAACCATACTTAGCATTTTGGACCATACTTCAAGAAACACCTGTTGTCTTTTTATGCAGGCCAGATCATGTTTGTAGGGGAACCAGGAAAAGCTCTTAGAAAAAGGGACTCATTTATTGTGATCCATTGTTCACACAGTGGAACTGATGATGATTCCCTATTTTTGGGAAAATAACAGTTACCGTGGGTCCAAGGAGGCAGATCAACTTAGACCATCTAGTTTAAATGCTCTTTTGGGATATAGACCTAGAAATAGTACTGCTGGGCCAAAGGGTATGCACATCAAATTGGTATTTTTAAAGTGCAGGCATGATGATGTCACCATCCTGCTTAAGAATCTTCAGTGGCTCCCCATTGATCTTGGGATAAAATAAAAACTCCTTTGTTTGGTATTTAAAGCCCTTCACCATCAGGGTCCAGCCTACCTTTAACAGCTTATGATAACTTCTTCACCTCCATTCACTCTGTGGTCTAGCTGAATTGGCCTATCGGCTTTTTGCAAAATTCAAAATTCCATCTCCCACCTCTGTGCTTTTTGTAAAAACCACACCTGGAATATTTTCCCTCTATACCTCCATCTCCTAGACTCTTTAGTTCCCTTCAAAGCTTATTTCAGGTGATACCTCCTACATGTTCAACAACATGGCTGAAGACATCATGCTAAACAGTATGGGAGCAAGTGGATTCCTTGTTTCACTCCATTGGTGATGGAGAAAGCATGAGAACATTGTCCATTAACCAGAACCCAGGCAAGCATGCTGTCATGAAACTGACATACAATGCTGATGACTTCTCCAGGCAACCAAATTTTGACATAATTTTCCATAAGCTGTCATGACTGACTGTATCAAAGGCCTTGGTCATACCTACAAACATTGCATACAGACCTCTGTTCTGCTCCTGGCATTTCTCCTGACATTGTCAGGCAGCAAACATCATATCAACCATTCCTTGGCCCTTTCTGATGCCACACTGGCTCTCAGATAGATGACCATCCTCCAGGTGAAGGATCAGCCTATTAAGAAGACTCTGGCAAGAATCTTGCCAGCAATGACTAAGAGAGAGATCCCCCCTGTGACTGTCACAGGACAATCTATTTCCTTTACCTTTATAGAGATGAACAAGGGGGCATCCTTGAACTTCTGGGGGATAACCTCCTTTCACCATATAACCTAGAAAATTTCAGTCGATGGACCCCTACCTTGTAAATCTCAGCTAGAATAGAATCAGCACCAGGTGCTTTGCCACATGAAAGGAGCCTAATGGCATTCAAAACCTGTTCCTCAATTGAAACTTCAGCTAGGGAAGGATTGACTTCAATCCCATGGTAACAGTCAGTGGCCTCAGCATTGATTGACAGTGAAGTGAAACAAGGCTGAATGCTTGCTCCCGTGCTTTTTAGCATGATGTTCTCAGCCACGTTGTCAAATGCTTTCGGTGAGGATGAATATGGCATCAAGGTCAGCTACCACACTGAAGGTAAATCAGTGCCCTGGGGAAAAACCCTGCTACATGAATTAATGGGATATTATTCTATTGTAAGAAATTATGAAAGATTATTTCAGAGAAATCTAAGAAATATAAGACATAAGAAACGGATATGGAGTGAAGTAAAAAGAACCAAGAAACAATTTATACGAAGTCAACAATATGTTACTTTGAATGACTTAACTCTTACCAAAAAAATGGCAAGCTATGTCTACAAAGGACATGTGATGAAGCAGTTATCAGCCTCTTGATCTCAAGGTGATGGACACAAAATGAAGAGAGTCATTTTTAGACATGAACAATATTTTAATTCATTCTGCTTGACTCTCCTTATTTTCTACAAGGTTTTTTATTTCTTTCAAGATTTTTAATTAGCGAATAATTAATTATTGCATCGATAGTGATGCCAAAAAAGGGGAATACTGAAATATTTTTTAAAAATTCACAGATGATAACAAAAGGAAACTCAGAATGAAGCACAGATAGTTTTGAAAGTAATATTTAGAATTTATAAAATATGCACATATATACATATATATTTTAAAGCAAGCCAGATGATATGGAGGTTCACAGTTTCCTATGAATTTCTCTTTTGTGTTCTGCTATGAGTATGGAAATGCTCTTTGTTGTTGTTTAAGTTCAGAATAAAAAAAATTTTTTAAAAACCTGACATCCAAGCCTCCAAATGAACCAAAGGAAAAGAAGGTCAAAAGGAAAAAAAAGAGAACAAAAAGGAAGATGTGGCTGAAAAGGTGGTGAAAAAGCCTCGAAAGCATTGCAGTCGGAACCCAGTCCTGGCCCGAGGGATTGGTAGATACTCCAGGTCTGCAATGTATTCCCAGAGAGCCATGTACAAGCGGAAATATGCTGCACCAAAAACCCAGATTGAAAGGAAAAAGAAAGAGAAGGTGCCTGCTACTATCTCAAAGCCAGTTGGTGGTGATAAGAATGGAGGAACCTGTGTGGTAAAGATTTGCAAAATGCCTCGGTATTACCCTACTGAGGATGTGCCTAGAAAGCTGCTAAGTCATGGCAAAAAGCCCTTCAGCCAGCATGTGAGGAGACTTCGAGCTAGCATCAAGCCAGGCACTGTTCTGATCATGCTCACTGGCCGCCACAGGGGCAAGCAAGTGGTTTTCCTGAAGCAGCTGGCTAGTGGCTTGCTACTGGTGACTGGACCTCTGACCATCAACCGTGTTCCTCTGAGAAGGACCCATCAGAAATTTGTCATTGCCACCTCTACCAGGGTTAACCTTTCAGGTGTAAAAATTCCAAATCATCTTACTGATGCTTAATTCAAGAAGGAGTTCCATAAACCTAGACACAAAGAAGGAGAGATTTTTGACACAGAAAAAAAGAAATACGAGATTACAGAGCAGCGCAAGGCTGATCAGAAAACAGTGGACTCTCAGATCCTGCCCCAAATCAAGAAAATTCCTCAGCTCCATGGCTACCTGTGTTCTGTATTCTCTCTCTCCAATGGAGTTTATCCGCACAAACTGGTGTTTTAAATGCCTTCCAGAGAACTCTTATTAAAATATTTGGAGTAGTTAAAAAAAAAAACCTGACATCCTGTAATACCAAGTAAAGTGGGACATTTTGTTGTCTTTTGTTTTGGAGTGCTTCTCAGCACTAAGACAATCAAGTGCCTTTGAGTCTTGTCTTTGTTTGAATCAAGCAAGTAAAGTGGGACTTTTGTTGTCTTTTGTTTTAGAGTGCTTTCCAGCACTAAGGCAATCAAGTGCCTTTGAGCCTTGCCTTTGTTTGAATTAAGAGTCATTGATCGGAAACAATATATATGATGTTGTGCTAGTGATTAAAGATCTTTCCCACACCCTTTTGCTAAGTAGGCACTAAGCTCCAGGGCCCTAAACAGAGTATATAGGTTCTGAGGTTGGCATTTTGCTTTGGGGGCTTACTCATGGGAAGAGTGTCCATGTGATTTGGCTAGAGGAGACTCTGGGTAGCCACTGGAGCCCCACCTCCCACTTTGAAAACCCACGTGCTTCTCTCTCTGGTAACTGTGTATGTATTGCTATGGTCAGACAGATAGAAGCCTGCCTGTTGATTGGTGTTTATTTTTTATATAATATCTGCTTGTAGTTTCTGTTTGTATTTTCTCTGAAGTTCAGGGTGCTGACTTTCCCCCCTAAATTAAGTGAATGCTATATGTACGTTTAATTAAAATGAGATTGTTAACCCACCTGTGCTAGCAGCCCTCCTGTATGCTGGTGTTACTGGTCTTACACCCTCACAACAGCTGCTAGTAATATTGTTGTTACACATCTCCATACTAGCAAGGTTCCTTCAATTCTGAAATACTGTGATTCTACAAAGTGAATGAAAGTTAAAATATTTTATATTTATTTCATAGGGTTTTGGAGGGGTTTTTTGCTACAAGGGAAGCTAGGTGGCATAATGGAAAGAGCTCTAGACTTGGAGTCAGGAAGACTTAAGTTTAAATCCAGCCTCATACATTACCTTTGTGCCCCTAGGCAAGCCACCTTTGCCTCAGTTTCCTCATCTGTGGAAAAAAATGGGGATAATAATGGCACCTACTTCCCAGAGTTGTTGTGAGGGTCAAATGAGAAAATAATTGTAAAACATTTAGCACAATGCCTGGCACATAGTAAGTGCTATATAAGTCATCAGTATCATTATTATAAATATTATCATTATTATTATCACCACAAGTAAATTTAAATGCATTTATCTGGTTTGATTTGCACAACAGCCCAATGTATCTGAGATCATGATTGCTATCCATCCTTTTTTGAGTTCACTTGAAGCATAACAGATTTTATTCTGGTTTCTTATTTTAACTCTGTGTGAATCTTTCTTCTTCTTATGTGTTTCTTATTTTTTAAATACATTTTTAAATTTATTTTTAACATTCATTTTTTAAAATTTTGAGTTCCAAATTCTCTCTCTCCTCTACCCATTGAGAAGGCAAGCAATGTGATATCAATTATATATGTGAAATCATGCAAAACATTTCCATATTATCCCTGCTGCAAAAAGAAAATAAGAAAAATAAAGTGAAATAATTACACTTCAATCTGCACTCAGACAAGTTCAGTTCTCTCTCTGGAGGTGGGTACCATTTTTCATTATTAGTCCTTAGAAATTATCTAGGACCATTATATGATTAGAGTAGCTAAGTCTTCATAGTTGATCATCATTATAATATTGCTGTTACTATGGTTCTGCTCACTTCATATCGCATCGATTCACATAAATCTTTCCATGTTTTTCTGAAAGCATTCCATTCATCACTCTTTATTGCACAATAGTATTATATCATAATCATATACCACAGTTTGTTCAGCCATTCCCCAGTTGATAGCATCCCCTCAAGTTCCAATTCTTTGCCATCACAAAAAGAGCTGCTATAAATATTTTTGTACATCTAGGTCCTTTTCCTTTATTTTTGATCTCTTTAGGGTACAGACTTAGTAGTGGTATTGCTGGGTCAAAGAGTATGCCCAGTTTCATAGCCCTTTGAGCATGGTTCCAAATTGTTCTCCAGAATGGTGGACTTCACAAGTCCACCAACAGTTGATTAATGTACCAATTTTTCCAAATCCCCTCCAGCATTAATTTTCTATCTGAAAGGTATGAGGCGGTACCTCAGAGCTGTTTTAATTTGTGTTTCTCTAATCAATAGTTATTTAGAACATTTTTAATATACATATAGATAGCTTTGATTTCTTATTTCGAAAGCTATTCATGTCCTCTGATGATTTATCAATTCAAGAATGGCTCTTATTTGTATAACTTTGATTCAGTTCCCTATATATTTGAGAAATGAGGCTTTATCAGAGGAACTTACTGTAAAAATTTTTCCCAGTTTCCTACTTTCCCTCTAATCTTGTCTGCATTGGTTTTGTTTGAGTAAAACCTTTTAAATTTAACAATCAATTATTAATTTCACTTCCCGTGATCCTCTTTTTCTCATATTTGATCATAAATTCCCCCCTTATCCATATATCTAATAGGCAAAATTTTCCCTACTCCCCTAATTTGCTTATGATATTACCCTTTATGTCTAAATTATATATACATTTTGATCTTATCTTGGTGTACAGTGTAAGATATTGGTCTATACCTAGTTTCTGCCAAACTGCTTTCTAGTTTTCCCAGCACCTTCTGTCAGATAGTGAGGTATTTGTCCCTTATGTATTTCTTGTAAACAATATATTGTTGGATTCTTACTTTCTAATCCATTCTGCTGCCTCTTTCTATTTTATAGGTGATTTTGTTGCTTTCACATCAACAGTTATGATTGTTACTTTTGTATTTCTCTTCCTCCTTTTTTCTTTTACTTTTTCCTTTCTTTGCCTTTTACAAAGAAAGTGGTTCAACATGTTGTTGCTGATCAGTCATTTCAGTCATGTCTGACCTTTTGTGATCCCATTTGGAATTTTCTTGGCAAAGATACTGGAGTGATTTGCTATTTCCTTCCCCAGCTTATTTTACAGATGAGGAAACTGTGGCAGAGTTAAGTGACTTGCCCAGGGTCACACAGCTAGGAAGTATCTGAGGTCACATTTGAACTCAGGTCTTTCTGACTCCAGGCCCAGCACTGTAGCTCCTGCACTACCTAGCTGCTCAACACTAGCGAGTATAAGAATCTATGACAGAAGACTGGGTGAGAAGAATAGCAGAAAGACCGTGGAGAGGGAACAAATTACCTTTCTGCTATTCCTCTCACCCAGTCTTCAATCATAGAGTCTTATACTCTTTTTTTTCTTTTGTTCCTTTCTTTCTCTCTTTCCTTCCTTCTTTTAATTCTCTTGATCTGCATTTGGGGTTTCTTCTGCTTATGATTAATTCCTCCCTGAATCTTTCCTCCCTTTTAAATCCCTGATTCCTCCTTCCTATTCCTGCATGCTTCCTTATTAACTTAATTGTATTTTTACAGCAAACTCTGTGTATATTATATGTTCAGCTCTCTTTTTTCTGATTCAGATGAAAATGAGGTTTATGTGTAGTCTGATCCCCCCACTTCTTCCTCCATGTCCGTGGCCATTTCAGATTCAGATGATCAGGAAGTAATACCAACAATCTGAGCCTTTAGTCTCCTAAGTTAATCAAGGATGGTTTCAATAACTAAAAGGAAAAACTAGCCTAACTCGCATTGGGATAGGGTTATGATATTCTTTCCACCCCATTGGGAGTCTGGGTTTCTTGAGTATCTCTGGATAGAATTTCTTTAACAGTTGGTGTCTTGTTTTGTTTACTTCTTTTTCCCAGTCTTGTCATGAATTGAGATTTCATGTCAACTCTATGCTCTGCATGCTTTTTGAGGGGATGTCACGGTACTAGGGCCTGTTCCACCTGTTGTTTGGTGCTCATATATTTTTCTCTGGGATCCTACAACTACTTCTTCCAGTAATAAAGCAATATATTTTGTAAAGGACCTCAGGAGTGACTCAGGCCAACAAGCTATGCTGGTGTGGTCTAATTCAGAGCACACTTGATCATTGCCCTCCAAGTTTGAACCCTACAAGCACTCAACCTCCACTATGGGTTCAGAGCAAGACAGCTTCAGGCTGCATGTGTCTATGATCCTATCTCCCTTCCCTTTGGTATCCAGGTGCCATTCCTAGGTTTCCCTGGCTCTCCCTTAGAGCAGACCATGGAATACTTCACAATGTGTTACTGGTCTGGACTTTTCTGGCTGCACCCTTTCCCTAGTGCTGCAGACTTCTGGCAATCAGTTTATGCAGACTTCAGCTAGAAAATGCACTTATTGTAGTTTCTCTTCAGTTTTCTTGATTATTAGCAGTCTGGTGCTCTTTTTTCATAGTTGGTGGAATATTTCTAGCAGAGAGATGGGTTGCTCTGCTACAACTGCCATTTTGAAGAAGTCTTTCATTAAGATTTTAATGGACCTTCCCACTAGATGTCTCCCAAACTACTCAACAGAAATATTCAATAAACCTTCATAGGAAGAAGCCATCCAAGTCCCAAAATAGAGGCCCACTTCCTCATAACCTCATTAAACTGACCAAAGAACTCCCCTGATACATGCTCCACCCTACACCTAGATTTTAGCAAAACATTTTATAAAGTTTTCCTTGTTATTCTTATAGAAAATATGAAGACTTATAGCATCACATGCCTAGATTACAAATATTTGAAATAGATACATATATATGTGCATATATATACATACATAGATATAGATATATAGATACAACTCTATCCCAATATTCTTCTTAGAGACAGGAGAGTGAGCATTCAGCCATGGCTCTTCTGCTCATAACAAGGGCAAAAATCACAATCTTCCTTGGAAACTGAGTGGGCCAGATAACAGATCAAACATCTAAATATTTGACATACCCCATTCTATGTTAGACAGCCTACCCATCACTATCACACACAGCAGCCCACTTTAGAGGCAGCTTGAAGTTGTGGATAGAAAATTGAGCCTCAATTCAAGAAGAGCTCCATGTAAGCCCTGATTCTGATGCTTAGTAGCTATGTGACCCCAGGGAATCTATTTGACTTCTCTGAGCCTCAGCTTCCACCTCTGTAAAATGAAGGAAATAATACCACAGGGTTATTGTGAGACTTTAATGAGATCATAAATGTAAAAAACTTTGAAAACCTTGAAGTGTTTATAAATGCCCACTATTATTATTGTGTGCAATCATTTTCAGTTGTGTCTAATTCTTTGTGAACCCATTTGGAATTTTCTTGGCAGAGATACTGGAGTGGTTTATCATTTCCTTCTCTAGCTTATTTTACAGATGAGGAAACTGAGGCAAGCAGGGTTAGGTGACTTGCCCAGGGTCACACAGTCTGAAGCCAGATTTGAACTCAGGAACATGAGTCTTCCTTACTCTAGACCCAGCACTCTATCCTCTGTACTATTATTATTAATTAATTGGAGAACCTGAAAAGAACTTAGCCTAAAAGGGCCAGGGTCTCTCAATGCATCCTGGGCCATCTCCAGTCATCCTGGTAAATATCAGGCCACTGGACCCAAATGGCTCTGGAGGAGAAAGTGAGGCTCATGACTTTTCATAGCATCCCCTCATCAAATCAAAATCAACTGCAAGTCATGTCATCATCTCCCTGATGTCAAGGTCCTCTTGGACAACAAAGGACAAACACACAACACAATTATTATTAATTACCACATAGAGTTTTATAAGACTCAAATGAGATGGTGGATATAAAGAGCATTATATAAATGTCAGCAACAACTATTTGATCTCCACAACAACCATATAAACTACTCTATAGT